>NW_027454217.1:0-12500 GCF_040206685.1 Ascaphus truei | reverse complement strand
TGAGGACTAGATCCGTTTTGTACAGAGCGGAGCTTCTCCTCTGCCGTATGCTAGGAGTGAAGAAGCACTACTGTCTATCGTCCGTAAAGGGGTATGCTTTCTTCCCCCAATTTACAGTCGAGCTAGCGCTGCAGATGGGACAGTAGCGAAGAGTTCACTGCCTGACTCTAAAAGGGCACACTCGTGTAAAGGGAGAGAAATCAACTCAAAGCTTTATATCCTGAGAGATAAAAGCAATGCATTGTGTAGGTGTACTCACTTACCTCAACTACTTACCTCCTTGTTAGTATGTCCTTTGTAAACATCATCTTGATAGACGAACTTACCTATTTTCATACTGCAAATAAATTTTACCCAAGATAAGTGAAAAAATATAATGCAATCCCCTTTAGAGCAATGCAGTTGAGGACCCTCTTTCACTGATGAACTAAATAAACAATGCTTAGACTGAGTGAGAGAGGGGTTTGTGAGAGAGAGGGGAGAGTGGTAGTCCTTGAAAGAGAGAGAGAAAGAAAGGACATTTGTGAGAGTAAAATACAGGTGATTTAGAAGGAGCAGGGATGCTAGTCAGGGAGAGTAATAGAGAGCAGGGAGAGAAAGAGAGGGTTTGAGAAAGAAAAAGAGAGAGAGAGAAGTGGAAGAAAGAAATGTGTGTGAGAGCAAGAGACGGGTTGAAGTGAAAGAGATAGAGTGGGAGTAAGAGAGAAAAAAATGGAGAGAAGGGAGAGGGAGAGAGAAGGGAGAGGGAGAGAGAAGAGAGGGAGAGAGAAGGTAGAGAGAGAAAGCAGGGAGAGACAAGTGTGAGAGGAGGGACAGAGAAGGGAGAGGGAGAGAGAAGGGAGAGGGAGAGAAAAGGAAAAGGGAGAGAAAATGAAAAGGGAGAGAGAAGGAAATGGAGATAGAAGGAAAAGGGAGAGAGAAGGAAGAGGGAGAGAGAATGGAGAGACAAGGGAGAGGGAGAGACAAGGAAAGGGAGAGAGAAGGGATAGTGAGAGAGAAGGGAGAGGGAGAGAGATGGAAGTGACAAGGGAGAGAGGAGGGAGAGAGAAGGGAGAGGGAGAGCGAAGGAAAGGAGAGGGGAAAGGAAAAGGGAGAGAATGGAGAGACAAGGAAAAGGGAGAGAGCATGGAAAGTGAGAGAGAAGGAAGAGGGAGAGAGAAGGAAGAGGGAGAGAGATGGGATAGGGAGAGAGAAGGGAGAGAGAAGGCAGAGGGATAGAGAAGGGAGTGAGAAAAGGGAGAGAGAATGGAGAGAGAAAGAAAAGGGAGAGAGAAGGGAGAGGGAGAGACAAGGAAAGGGAGAGAGAAGGGATAGGGAGAGAGAAGGAAGAGGGAGAGAGAGAAGGGATAGGGAGAGAAAGAAGGGATAGGGAGAGAGAGAAGGGATAGGGAGAGGAAGAAGGGATACGGAGAGAGAGAAGGTAGATGTAGAGAGAAGGGAGATGGAGAGAGAAGGGAGAGGGAGAGAGAAGGGTGAGGGAGAGAAAAGGAAAAGGGAAAGAAAAGGAAAAGGGAGAGAAAAGGAAAAGAAAAGGGAGAGAAAAGGGAGAGAAAAGGGAGAGAAAAGGGAGAGAAAAGGGAGAGAAAAGGCAAAATGAGAGAGAAGGTAAAGGGAGAGAGAAGGAAAAGGGAGAGAGAAGGAAAGGGAGATAGAAGGAAAGGGGAGATAGAAGGAAGAGGGAGAGAGAAGGAAGAGGGAGAGAGAATGGAGAGACAAGGGAGAGGGAGAGACAAGGAAAGGGAGAGAGAAGGGATAGGGAGAGAGAAGGGATAGGGAGAGAGAAGGGAGAGGGAGAGAGAAGGGAGAGGGAGAGAGTGATGAGGGAGTGACAAGGAAAAGGGAGAGAGAAGGGAGAGGGAGAGAGAAGGGAGAGGGAGAGAGGAGAGAGAGAAGGGAGAGAGAGAAGGGAGAGGGATAGACAGAGAGAAGGAAGAGGGTGCGAGAGAAGGGAAAGGGAGAGAGAGAGAAGGGAGAGGGGGAGAGAGAGGTAGAGGGAATGATCAGGGAGTTATAAGGGAGAGGGATAGAGAAGGGAGGGGGAGAGAGAGAGAGAAGGGAGTGGAGAGAGAGAGAAGGGAGAGGGAGAGCAAAGGAAAGGGGAGGGGAAAGGAAAAGGGAGAGAATGGAGAGACAAGGAAAAGGGGGAGAGATTGGAAAGGGAGAGAGAAGGAAGAGGGAGAGAGAAGGAAGAGGGAGAGAGAATGGATAGGGAGAGAGAAGGGAGAGAGAAGGCAGAGGGATAGAGAAGGGAGTGAGAAAATGGAGAGAGAAAGAAAAGGGAGAGAGAAGGAAAAGGGAGAGAGAAGGAAAAGGGAGAGAGAAGGAAAGGGAGATAGAAGGAAAAGGGAGAGAGAATGAGAAGGGAGAGAGAATGGAGAGACAAGGAAGAGGGAGAGACAAGGAAAGGGAGAGAGAAGGGATAGGGAGAGCGAAGGAAGAGGGAGAGAGAAAAGGGAGAGAGAGAGAGAAGGGAGAGAAAGAGAGTGATGAGGGAGTGACAAGGAAAAGGGAGAGAGAAGGGAGAGGGAGAGAGAAGGGAGAGGGAGAGAGGAGAGAGAAAAGGGAGAGAGAGAGAAGGGAGAGGGAGAGAGAGAGGTAGAGGGAATGACGAGGGAGTTATAAGGGAGAGGGAGAGAGAAGGGAGGGGGAGAGAGAGAGAAGGGAGTGGAGAGAGAGAGAAGGGAGTGGAGAGAGAGAGAAGGGAGAGGGAGAGCGAAGGAAAGGGGAGGCAAGGAAAAGGGAGAGAATGGAGAGATAAGGAAAAGGGAGAGAGCATGGAAAGGGAGAGAGCATGGAAAGGGAGAGAGAAGTAAGAGGAGAGAGAAGGAAGAGGGAGAGAGAAGGGATAGGGAGAGAGAATGGAGAGACAAGGAGAGGGAGAGACAAGGAAAGGGAGAGAGAAGGGATAGGGAGAGAGAGGGAGAGGGAGAGAGAAGGGGGTGACAAGGGAGAGAGGAGGGAGAGAGAAGGGAGAGGGAGAGAGAAGGAAAAGGGAGGGGAAAGGAAAAGGGAGAGAGAAGGAAGAGGGAGGGAGAGGAAGATGGAGAGAGAAGGAAGATGGAGAGAGAAGGAAGATGGAGAGAGAAGGAAGAGGGAGAGAGAAGGAAGAGGGAGAGAGAAGGAAGAGGGAGAGAGAAGGAAGAGGGAGAGAGAAGGAAGAGGGAGAGAGAAGGAAGAGGGAGAGAGAAGGAAGAGGGAGAGAGAAGGAAGAGGGAGAGAGAAGGAAGAGGGAGAGAGAATGGAGAGACAAGGGAGAGGTAGAAACAAGGGAGAGGGAGCGACAAGGGATAGGGAGAGAGAAGGAAGAGGGAGAGAGAGAAGGAAGAGGGAGAGAGAGAAGGAAGAGGGAGAGAGAGAAGGAAGAGGGAGAGAGAGAAGGAAGAGGGAGAGAGAGAAGGGATACGGAGAGAGAGAAGGTAGATGTAGAGAGAAGGGAGATGGAGAAGAAGGAAGATGGAGAAGGGAGAGAGAGAGAGAGAGAGAGAGAGAGAGAGATGAGGGAGTGACAAGGAAAATGGAGAGAGAAGGGAGAGTGAGAGAGAAGGGAGAGGGAGAGAGGAGAGAGAAGGGAGAGAGAGAAGAGAGAGGGAGAGACAGAGAGAAGGAAGAGGGTGAGAGAGAAAGGAATGGTTGAGAGAGAGAAGGGAGAGGGAGAGGGAATGACGAGGGAGTTATAAGGGAGAGGGAGAGAGAAGGGAGGGGGAGAGAGAGAAGGGAGTGGAGAGAGAGAGAAGGGAGAGGGAGAGCGAAGGAAAGGGTAGGGGAAAGGAAAAGGGAGAGAATGGAGAGATAAGGAAAAGGGAGATAGCATGGAAAGGGAGAGAGACGGAAGAGGGAGAGAGAAGGAAGAGGGAGAGAGAAGGGATAGGGAGAGAGAAGGGAGAGAAAGGCAGAGGGATAGAGAAGGGAGTGAGAAAAGGGAGAGAGAAAGAAAAGGGGAGAGAGAAGGGAAAAGGAGAGAGAAGGAAAAGGGAGAGAGAAGGAAAAGGGAGAGAGAAGGAAAGGGAGAGCGAAGGAAGAGGGAGAGAGAAAAGGGAGAGAGAGAGAGAAGGGAGAGAAAGAGAGTGATGAGGGAGTGACAAGGAAAAGGGAGAGAGAAGGGAGAGGAGAGAGAAGGGAGAGGGAGAGAGGAGAGAGAAAAGGGAGAGAGAGAGAAGGGAGAGGGAGAGAGAGAGGTAGAGGGAATGACGAGGGAGTTATAAGGGAGAGGGAGAGAGAAGGGAGGGGGAGAGAGAGAGAAGGGAGTGGAGAGAGAGAGAAGGGAGTGGAGAGAGAGAGAAGGAGAGGGAGAGCGAAGGAAAGGGGAGGCAAGGAAAAGGGAGAGAATGGAGAGATAAGGAAGGAAAGGGAGAGAGCATGGAAAGGGAGAGAGCATGGAAAGGGAGAGAGAAGTAAGAGGGAGAGAGAAGGAAGAGGGAGAGAGAAGGGATAGGGAGAGAGAATGGAGAGACAAGGGAGAGGGAGAGACAAGGAAAGGGAGAGAGAAGGGATAGGGAGAGAGAAGGGAGAGGGAGAGAGAAGGGGGTGACAAGGGAGAGAGGAGGGAGAGAGAAGGGAGAGGGAGAGAGAAGGAAAAGGGAGGGGAAAGGAAAAGGGAGAGAGAAGGAAGATGGAGAGAGAAGGAAGATGGAGAGAGAAGGAAGAGGGAGAGAGAAGGAAGAGGGAGAGAGAAGGAAGAGGGAGAGAGAAGGAAGAGGGAGAGAGAAGGAAGAGGGAGAGAGAAGGAAGAGGGAGAGAGAAGGAAGAGGGAGAGAGAAGGAAGAGGGAGAGAGAATGGAGAGACAAGGGAGAGGTAGAAACAAGGGAGAGGGAGCGACAAGGGATAGGGAGAGAGAAGGAAGAGGGAGAGAGAGAAGGAAGAGGGAGAGAGAGAAGGAAGAGGGAGAGAGAGAAGGAAGAGGGAGAGAGAGAAGGGATACGGAGAGAGAGAAGGTAGATGTAGAGAGAAGGGAGATGGAGAAGAAGGGAAGATGGAGAAGGGAGAGAGAGAGAGAGAGAGAGAGAGAGATGAGGGAGTGACAAGGAAAATGGAGAGAGAAGGGAGAGTGAGAGAGAAGGGAGAGGGAGAGAGGAGAGAGAAGGGAGAGAGAGAAGAGAGAGGGAGAGACAGAGAGAAGGAAGAGGGTGAGAGAGAAAGGAATGGTTGAGAGAGAGAAGGGAGAGGGAGAGGGAATGACGAGGGAGTTATAAGGAGAGGGAGAGAGAAGGCAGGGGGAGAGAGAGAAGGGAGTGGAGAGAGAGAGAAGGGAGAGGGAGAGCGAAGGAAAGGGTAGGGGAAAGGAAAAGGGAGAGAATGGAGAGATAAGGAAAAGGGAGATAGCATGGAAAGGGAGAGAGACGGAAGAGGGAGAGAGAAGGAAGAGGGAGAGAGAAGGGATAGGGAGAGAGAAGGGAGAGAAAGGCAGAGGGATAGAGAAGGGAGTGAGAAAAGGGAGAGAGAAAGAAAGGGAGAGAGAAGGGAAAAGGAGAGAGAAGGAAAAGGGAGAGAGAAGGAAAAGGAGAGAGAAGGAAAGGGAGAGGGAAGGAAAAGGGAGAGAGAATGGAGAGACAAGGGAGAGGGAGAGACAAGGAAAGGGAGAGAGAAGGGATAGGGAGAGAGAAGGGAGAGGGAGAGAGGAGGGGTGACAAGGGAGAGAGGAGGGAGAGAGAAGGGAGAGGGAGAGAGAAGGAAAAGGGAGCGGAAGGAAAAGGGAGAGAGAATGGAAAGGGAGAGAGAAGGAAGATGGAGAGAGAAGGAAGATGGAGAGAGAAGGAAGATGGAGAGAGAAGGAAGAGGGAGAGGGAAGGAAGAGGGAGAGGGAAGGAAGAGGGAGAGAGAATGGAGAGACAAGGGAGAGGTAGAAAACAAGGCAGAGGGGAGCGACAAGGGATAGGGAGAGAGAAGGAAGAGGGAGAGAGAAAAGGGATAGGAGAGAGAGAAGGGATACGGAGAGAGAGAAGGGATACGGAGAGAGAGAAGGGATACGGAGAGAGAGAAGGGATACGGAGAGAGAGAAGGTAGATGTAGAGAGAAGGGAGATGGAGAAAGAAGAAGATGGAGAAGGGAGAGAGAGAGAAGGGAGAGAGAGAGAGAGAGGGAGAGAGAGAGTGATGAGGGAGTGACAAGGAAAAGGGAGAGAGAAGGGAGAGAGAAGGGAGAGGGAGAGAGGAGAGAGAGAAGGGAGAGAGAGAGAAGGGAGAGGGAGAGACAGAGAGAAGGAAGAGGGTGAGAGAGAAGGGAAAGGGAGAGAGAGAGAAGGGAGAGAGAGAAGGGAGAGGGAGAGAGAGAGGTAGAGGGAATGACGAGGGAGTTATAAGGAGAGGAGAGAGAAGGGAGGGGGAGAGAGAGAGAGAAGGGAGTGGAGAGAGAGAGAAGGAGAGGGAGAGCGAAGGAAAGGGGAGGGGAAAGGAAAAGGGAGAGAATGGAGAGATAAGGAAAAGGGAGAGAGCATGGAGAGAGAGAGAGAAGGGAGAGGGAGAGAGGAGAGAGAGAAGGGAGAGTGAGAGAAGGGAGAGGGAGAGACAGAGAGAAGGAAGAGGGTGAGAGAGAAGGGAAAGGGAGAGAGAGAGAGAAGGGAGAGGGAGAGAGAGAGGTAGAGGAATGACGAGGGAGTTATAAGGGAGAGGGAGAGAGAAGGGAGGGGGAGAGAGAGAGAGAAGGGAGTGGAGAGAGAGAGAGAAGGGAGAGGGAGAGCGAAGGAAAGGGGAGGGAAGGAAAAGGGAGAGAATGGAAAGATAAGGAAAAGGGTGAGAGCATGGAAAGGGAGAGAGAAGTAAGAGGGTGAGAGAAGGAAGAGGGAGAGAGAAGGTATAGGGAGAGAGAAGGGAGAGGGTGATAGAAGGGGGGGTGACAAGGGAGAGAGGAGGGAGAGAGAAGGAGAGGGAGAGAGAAGGAAAAGGGAGGGAAAAGGAAAAGGGAGAGAGAATGGAAAGGGAGAGAGAAGGAAGTGGAGAGAGAAGGAAGATGGGAGAGTGAAGGAAGATGGAGAGAGAAGGAAGATGGGGAGAGAAGGAAGAGGGAGAGGGAAGGAAGAGGGAGAGAGAATGGAGAGACAAGGGAGAGGTAGAAACAAGGGAGAGGGAGCGACAAGGGATAGGGAGAGAGAAGGAAGAGGGAGAGAGAGAAGGGATAGGGAGAGAGAGAAGGGATAGGGAGAGAGAGAAGGGATACGGAGAGAGAGAAGGTAGATGTAGAGAGAAGGGAGATGGAGAAAGAAGGAGATGGAGAAGGGAGAGAGAGAGAAGGGAGAGAGAGAGAGTGATGAGGGAGTGACAAGGAAAAGGGATTGAGAAGGGAGAGGGAGAGAGAAGGTAGAGGGAGAGAGGAGAGAGAGAAGGGAGAGAGAGAAGGGAGAGGGAGAGGGAGAGAGAAGGAAGAGGGTGAGAGAGAAGGGAAAGGGAGATAGAGAAGGGAGAGGAATGACGAGGGAGTTATAAGGGAGAGGGAGAGAGAAGGGAGGGGGAGAGAGAGAATGGAGAGGGAGAGAGAGAGAGAGAGAAGGGAGAGGGAGAGAGAGAAGGAAGAGGGAGAGAGAGAAGGAAGAGGGAGAGAGAGAAGGAAGAGGGAGAGAGAGAAGGGATACGGAGAGAGAGAAGGTAGATGTAGAGAGAAGGGAGATGGAGAAGAAGGAAGATGGAGAAGGAGAGAGAGAGAGAGAGAGAGAGAGAGAGAGTGAGAGAGAGTGAGAGAGTGAGAGAGAGAGTGAGAGAGATGAGGGAGTGACAAGGAAAATGGGAGAGAGAAGGGAGAGTGAGTGGAAGGGAGAGGGAGTGAGGAGTGAGAAGGGTGTGTGTGAAGTGTGTGGGAGAGAATGAGTGAAGGTTGAGGGTGAGTGTGAAGGATTGGTTGAGTGTGTGTTGGGAGAGGGAGAGGGAATGTCGAGGGTGTTATAAGGGTGTGGGTGAGTGTTGGATGGGGGTGAGAGAGAAGGGAGTGGAGAGAGAGAGAAGGGAGAGGGAGAGCGAAGGAAAGGGTAGGGAAAGGAAAAGGGAGAGAATGGAGAGATAAGGAAAAGGGAGATAGCATGGAAAGGGAGAGAGACGGAAGAGGGAGAGAAGGAAGAGGGAGAGAGAAGGGATAGGGAGAGAGAAGGGAGAGAAAGGCAGAGGGATAGAGAAGGGAGTGAGAAAAGGGAGAGAGAAAGAAAAGGGAGAGAGAAGGGGAAAAGGAGAGAGAAGGAAAAGGGAGAGAGAAGGAAAGGGAGAGAGAAGGAAAGGGAGAGGGAAGGAAAAGGGAGAGAGGAATGGAGAGACAAGGGAGAGGGAGAGACAAGAAAGGGAGAGAGAAGGGATAGGGAGAGAGAAGGGAGAGGGAGAGAGGAGGGGGTGACAAGGGAGAGAGGAGGGAGAGAGAAGGGAGAGGGAGAGAGAAGGAAAAGGGAGCGGAAAGGAAAGGGAGAGAGAATGGAAAGGGAGAGAGAAGGAAGATGGAGAGAGAAGGAAGATGGAGAGAGAAGGAAGTTGGAGAGAGAAGGAAGAGGGAGAGGAAGGAAGAGGGAGAGGGAAGGAAGAGGGAGAGAGAATGGAGAGACAAGGGAGAGGTAGAAACAAGGCAGAGGAAGCGACAAGGGATAGGGAGAGAGAAGGAAGAGGAGAGAGAAAAGGGATAGGGAGAGAGAGAAGGGATACGGAGAGAGAGAAGGGATACGGAGAGAGAGAAGGGATACGGAGAGAGAGAGGGATACGGAGAGAGAGAAGGGATACGGAGAGAGAGAAGGTAGATGTAGAGAGAAGGGAGATGGAGAAAGAAGGAAGATGGAGAAGGAGAGAGAGAGAAGGGAGAGAGAGAGAGAGAGGGAGAGAGAGAGTGATGAGGGAGTGACAAGGAAAAGGGAAGAGAAGGGAGAGAGAAGGGAGAGGGAGAGAGGAGAGAGAGAAGGGAGAGAGAGAGAAGGGAGAGGGAGAGACAGAGAGAAGGAAGAGGGTGAGAGAGAAGGGAAAGGGAGAGAGAGAGAAGGGAGAGAGAGAAGGGAGAGGGAGAGAGAGAGGTAGAGGGAATGACGAGGGAGTTATAAGGGAGAGGGAGAGAGAAGGGAGGGGGAGTGAGAGAGAGAAGGGAGTGGGAAGAGAGAGAAGGGAGAGGGAGAGCGAAGGAAAGGGGAGGGGAAAGGAAAAGGGAGAGAATGGAGAGATAAGGAAAAGGGAGAGAGCATGGAGAGGGAGAGAGGAAGGGAGAGGGAGAGAGGAGAGAGAGAAGGGAGAGTGAGAGAAGGGAGAGGGAGAGACAGAGAGAAGGAAGAGGGTGAGAGAGAAGGGAAGGGAGAGAGAGAGAGAAGGGAGAGGGAGAGAGAGAGGTAGAGGGAATGACGAGGGAGTTATAAGGGAGAGGGAGAGAGAAGGGAGGGGGAGAGAGAGAGAGAAGGGAGTGGAGAGAGAGAGAGAAGGGAGAGGGAGAGCGAAGGAAAGGGGAGGGGAAAGGAAAAGGGAGAGAATGGAAAAAAAAGGAAAAGGGAGAGAGCATGGAAAGGGAGAGAGAAGTAAGAGGGAGAGAGAAGGAAGAGGGAGAGAGAAGGTATAGGGAAGAGAAGGGAGAGGGAGATAGAAGGGGGTGACATGGGAGAGAGGAGGGAGAGAGATGGGAGAGAGAAGGAAAAGGGAGGGAATAGGAAAAGGGAGAGAGAATGGAAAGGGAGAGAGAAGGAAGATGGAGAGAGAAGGAAGATGGAGAGAGAAGGAAGATGGAGAGAGAAGGAAGATGGGGAGAGAAGGAAGAGGGAGAGGGAAGGAAGAGGGAGAGAGAATGGAGAGACAAGGGAGGTGGTAGAAACAAGGGAGAGGGAGCGACAAGGGATAGGGAGAGAGAAGGAAGAGGGAGAGAGAGAAGGGATAGGGAGAGAGAGAAGGGATAGGGAGAGAGAGAAGGGATAGGGAGAGAGAGAAGGTAGATGTAGAGAGAAGGGAGATGGAGAAAGAAGGAAGATGGAGAAGGGAGAGAGAGAGAAGGGAGAGAGAGAGAGTGATGAGGGAGTGACAAGGAAAAGGGATTGAGAAGGAGAGGGAGAGAGAAGGTAGAGGGAGAGAGGAGAGAGAGAAGGGAGAGAGAGAAGGGAGAGGGAGAGGGAAGGAAGAGGGAGAGGGAAGGAAGAGGAGAGAGAAGGAAGAGGGAGAGAGAAGGAAGAGGGAGAGAGAATGGAGAGACAAGGGAGAGGTAGAAACAAGGGAGAGGGAGCGACAAGGGATAGGAGAGAGAAGGAAGAGGGAGAGAGAAGGAAGAGGGAGAGAGAGAAGGAAGAGGGAGAGAGAGAAGGAAGAGGGAGAGAGAGAAGGGATACGGAGAGAGAGAAGGTAGATGTAGAGAGAAGGGAGATGGAGAAGAAGGAAGATGGAGAAGGGAGAGAGAGAGAGAGAGAGAGAGAGAGAGAGAGATTGAGGGAGTGACAAGGAAAATGGAGAGAGAAGGGAGAGTGAGAGAGAAGGAGAGGGAGAGAGGAGAGAGAAGGGAGAGAGAGAAGAGAGAGGGAGAGACAGAGAGAAGGAAGAGGGTGAGAGAGAAAGGAATGGTTGAGAGAGAGAAGGGAGAGGGAGTGGGAATGACGAGGGAGTTATAAGGGAGAGGGAGAGAGAAGGGAGGGGGAGAGAGAGAAGGGAGTGGTGAGAGAGAGAAGGGAGAGGGGAGAGCGAAGGAAAGGGTAGGGGAAAGGAAAAGGGAGAGAATGGAGAGATAAGGAAAAGGGAGATAGCATGGAAAGGGAGAGAGACGGAAGAGGGAGAGAGAAGAAGAGGGAGAGAGAAGGGATAGGGAGAGGAGAGGGAGAGAAAGGCAGAGGGATAGAGAAGGAGTGAGAAAAGGGAGAGAGAAAGAAAAGGGGAGAGAGAAGGGAAAAGGAGAGAGAAGGAAAAGGGAGAGAGAAGGAAAAGGGAGAGAGAAGGAAAGGGAGAGGGAAGGAAAAGGGAGAGAGAATGGAGAGACAAGGGAGAGGGAGAGACAAGGAAAGGGAGAGAGAAGGGATAGGGAGAGAGAAGGGAGAGGGAGAGAGGAGGGGGTGGACAAGGGAGAGAGGAGGGAGAGAGAAGGGAGAGGGAGAGAGAAGAAAAGGGAGCGGAAAGGCGAAAAGGAGGAGAGAGAAATGGAAAGGGAGAGAGAAGGAAGAGGAGAGAGAAGGAAGATGGAGAGAGAAGGAAGATGGAGAGAGAAGGAAGAGGTGAGAGGAATGGAGAGACAAGGGAGAGGTAGAACAAGGCAGAGGGAGCGACAAGGGATAGGGAGAGAGAAGGAAGAGGGAGAGAGAAAAGGGATAGGGAGAGAGAGAAGGATACGGAGAGAGAGAGGTAGAGGGAATGACGAGGGAGTTATAAGGGAGAGGGAGAGAGAAGGAGGGGGAGAGAGAGAGAGAAGGGAGTGGAGAGAGAGAGAAGGGAGAGGGAGAGCGAAGGAAAGGGGAGGGGAAAGGAAAAGGGAGAGAATGGAGAGATAAGGAAAAGGGAGAGAGCATGGAGAGGGAGAGAGAAGGGAGAGGGAGAGAGGAGAGAGAGAAGGGAGAGTGAGAGAAGGGAGAGGGAGAGACAGAGAGAAGGAGAGGGTGAGAGAGAAGGGAAGGGAGAGAGAGAGAAGGGAGAGGGAGAGAGAGAGGTAGAGGGAATGACGAGGGAGTTATAAGGGAGAGGGAGAGAGAAGGGAGGGGGAGAGAGAGAGAGAAGGGAGTGGAGAGAGAGAGAGAAGGGAGAGGGAGAGCGAAGGAAAGGGGAGGGGAAAGGAAAAGGGAGAGAATGGAGAGATAAGGAAAAGGGAGAGAGCATGGAAAGGGAGAGAGAAGTAAGAGGGAGAGAGAAGGAAGAGGGAGAGAGAAGGTATAGGGAGAGAGAAGGGAGAGGGAGATAGAAGGGGGTGACAAGGGAGAGAGGAGGGAGAGAGAAGGGAGAGGGAGAGAGAAGGAAAAGGGAGGGAAAGGAAAAGGGAGAGAGAATGGAAAGGGAGAGAGAAGGAAGATGGAGAGAGAGAGGAAGATGGAGGAGAGAAGGAAGATGGAGGAGAGATGGAAGATGGGAGAGAAGGAAGAGGGAGAGGGAAGGAAGAGGGAGAGAGAATGGAGAGACAAGGGAGAGGTAGAAACAAGGGAGAGGGAGCGACAAGGGATAGGGAGAGAGAAGGAAGAGGGAGAGAGAGAAGGGATAGGGAGAGAGTGAAGGGATAGGGAGAGAGAGAAGGGATACGGAGAGAGAGAAGGTAGATGTAGAGAGAAGGGAGATGGAGAAAGAAGGAAGATTGGAGAAGGGAGAGAGAGAGAAGGGAGAGAGAGAGAGTGATGAGGGGAGTGACAAGGAAAAGGGATTGAGAAGGGAGAGGGAGAGAGAAGGTAGAGGGAGAGAGAGAGAGAGAAGGGAGAGAGAGAAGGGAGAGGGAGAGGGAGAGAGAAGGAAGAGGGTGAGAGAGAAGGGAAAGGGAGAGAGAGAAGGGAGAGGGAATGACGAGGGAGTTATAAGGAGAGGGAGAGAGAAGGGAGGGGGAGAGAGAGAATGGAGAGGGAGAGAGCGAGAGAGAAGGGAGAGGGAGAGAGAGAGAAGGGAGAGGGAGAGGTTGAGAA
>NW_027454216.1:0-93232 GCF_040206685.1 Ascaphus truei | reverse complement strand
GAAAGGGAGAGAGAAGGAAAAGGGAGAGAGAAGGAAAGGGAGAGCAGAATGGAGAGACAAGGGAGAGGGAGAGACAAGGAAAGGGAGAGAGAAGGGATAGGGAGAGAGAAGGGAGAGGAGAGAGAAGGGGGTGACAAGGGAGAGAGGAGGGAGAGAGAAGGGAGAGGGAGAGAGAAGGAAAAGGAGGGGAAAGGAAAAGGGAGAGAGAAGGAAGAGGGAGAGAGAAGAAGATGGAGAGAGAAGGTAGAGGGAGAGATAAGGAAGAGGGAGAGAGAAGGAAGAGGGAGAGAGAAGGAAGAGGGAGAGAGAAGGAAGAGGGAGAGAGAAGGAAGAGGGAGAGAGAAGGAAGAGGGAGAGAGAAGGAAGAGGGAGAGAGAAGGAAGAGGGAGAGAGAAGGAAGAGGGAGAGAGAAGGAAGAGGGAGAGAGAAGGAAGAGGGAGAGAGAATGGAGAGACAAGGGAGAGGGAGCGACAAGGATACGGAGAGAGAGAAGGTAGATGTAGAGAGAAGGGAGATGGATAAGAAGGAGGAGGAGAGAGAGAGAGAGAGAGAGAAGAGAGAGAGAGAGAGAGAGAGAGAGGGAAGAGGGGGAGAGGGGAGAGGGCGAGAGGGGGAGAGGGGAGAGGGGAGAGGGGGAGAGGGGGAGAGGGGGAGAGGGGAGAGAGGGAGAGAGGGGAGAGAGGGGAGAGAGAAGGGAGAGAGAAGGGAGAGAGAAGGGAGAGAGAAGGGAGAGAGAAGGGCGAGAGAAGGGCGAGAGAAGGCGAGAGAAGGGCGAGAGAAGGGCGAGAGAAGGGCGAGAGAGAGAGAAGGGCGAGAGAGAGAGAAGGGCGAGAGAGAGAGAAGGGCGAGAGAGAGAGAAGGGCGAGAGAGAGAGAAGGGCGAGAGAGAGAGAAGGGCGAGAGAGAGAGAAGGGCGAGAGAGAGAGAAGGGCGAGAGAGAGAGAAGGCGAGAGAGAGAGAAGGGCGAGAGAGAGAGAAGGGCGAGAGAAGGCGAGAGAGAGAGAAGGGGCGAGAGAAGGGCGAGAGAGAGAGGGGAGAGAGAAGGGCGAGAGAGAGAGGAGAGAGAGAAGGGCGAGAGAGAGAGAGGAGAGAGAGAAGGGCGAGAGAGAGAGAGGAGAGAGAGAAGGGCGAGAGAGGAGAGAGAGGAGAGAGAGAAGGCAAGAAAGAGAGGAGAGAGAGAAGGGCGAGAGAGAGAGGGGAGAGAGAAGGGCGAGAGAGAGAGAGGAGAGAGAAGGGCGAGAGAGAGAGAGAGGAGAGAGAAGGGCGAGAGAGAGAGAGGAGAGAGAAGGGCGAGAGAGAGAGAGGAGAGAGAAGGGCGAGAGAGAGAGAGGAGAGAGAAGGGCGAGAGAGAGAGAGGAGAGAGAAGGGCGAGAGAGAGAGAGGAGAGAGAAGGGCGAGAGAGAGAGAGGAGAGAGAAGGGCGAGAGAGAGAGAGGAGAGAGAAGGGGGCGAGAGAGAGAGAGGAGAGAGAAGGGCGAGAGAGAGAGAGGAGAGAGAAGCGCGAGAGAGAGAGAGGAGAGAGAAGGGCGAGAGAGAGAGAGGAGAGAGAAGGCGAGAGAGAGAGAGAGGAGAGAGAAGGGCGAGAAGGAGAGAGAAGGGAGAGGGAGAGAGGAGAGAGAAGGGAGAGGGAGAGAGGAGAGAGAAGGGAGAGGTTGAGAATGGAAAGAGAGAGAAGGAAAGGGAGAGAGAGAAGGGAGGTCAGGTGTTCAGGATATCCAAGCTTCAACACAGATGCTTTAATCAGTCCCTGCTTCAGCACAGGTGGCTCAATCAGGGTCTCTGTCTTCAAACAAGCCTCTGTTTGAGCCACTTGTGCTGAAGCTGGAAAATCCTGAAATTCAGACATGTTTCGTGGCTTAAGGACTTGAGTTGAGCAGCCATGTGTTCAAATTCTATTATACTTTTTATTTACATTTGCATCTAGAGTACTCTTTAGAAGCGGTTTGTCTCACTTCAGAGTGGCTAGGATAGGCCGCAAAAGCCATTGAGATTTACAGGGAAAAAAAGAGGCATAACAACTAAGGCTGCCATCTCTTTATATCACAAGGTTACTCAGCAAACTTAACAGAAAAAACACAGAGAATACACAGAACTATGCAAAGAGCCACCCACAAACAGGCTGGTTGATGATAAACCAATGAATACCATATTTCAAACCAAAGAAAAATTAACATGTACAGTATTTAAAGTACGTGAATGTGACCGCAATCACCGTTATGAATAGGTATATAGGATCAAACGACAGGTGCTCAAGGGGTATAGATATAATGTTTATCAGTGTTGATCAAAAAAGATTTGATCAGAAGAGTTCCCCTTATATACAGCACTCTATTGTCATTCGTATGGTAAAGGTAGACAACAATTGGTCTTGCAGTATATTACTGCAGATCTGTCAGGTTGGCCAGAATCACTGCGGATATCAGAAAATAATAAAATTTTATTAATTCTACATAGATAATTAAAAACACATATACATGATTAAAAATCCCTTTTTGTGGCTGATATGTAATAGGATGAGGATTATTTGGATCTATTGCCATATATCATCATATCATGACTCTCAGAGTAATAACAGCAGGTCTGTAATTGATTTGTATGTGGCTAGCTAGCAAACAAATTGGTCTTGCAGTATATTACTGCAGATCTGTCAGGTTGGCCAGAATCACTGCGGATATCAGAAAATAATAAATGTTATTAATTCTACATAGATAATTAAAAACACATATACATGATTAAAAATCCCTTTTTGTGGCTGATATGTAAATAGGATGAGGATTATTTGGATCTATTGGCATATATCATCATATCATGACTCTCAGAGTAATAACAGCAGGTCTGTAATTGATTTGTATGTGGCTAGCTAGCAAACAAATTGGTCTTGCAGTATATTACTGCAGATCTGTCAGGTTGGCCAGAATCACTGCGGATATCAGAAAATAATAAAATTTTATTAATTCTACATAGATAATTAAAAACACATATACATTATTAAAAATCCCTTTTTGTGGCTGATATGTAAATAGGATGAGGATTATTTGAATCTATTGCCATATATCATCATATCATGACTCTCAGAGTAATAACAGCAGGTCTGTAATTGATTTGCATGTGGCTAGCTAGCAAACAAATTGGTCTTGCAGTATATTACTGCAGATCTGTCAGGTTGGCCAGAATCACTGCGGATATCAGAAAATAATAACATTTTATTAATTCTACATAGATAATTAAAAACACATATACATTATTAAAATCCCTTTTTGTGGCTGATATGTAAATAGGATGAGGATTATTTGGATCTCTTGCCATATATCATCATATCATGACTCTCAGAGTAATAACAGCAGGTCTGTAATTGATTTGTATGTGGCTAGCTAGTAAACAAATGTTGGCAAAAATCACAGTTTGAGATCATATCATAACTCACAGAGTAATAACAGCAGGTCTGTAAATGTTTTGTATGTTATTAACTCGCAGATAGATACTTGCAAAATTCACCATTCAAACCACAATCACTGTCTAACATATATACTGGTATTGCTGCTCTGAATAGATAATTTACAGGGCAACTCTTCTGATCAAATCTTTTTGATCAACTGATAAACATTTACAGTATTTACAATCTTTATCAGAACTCTTATAGAGACAATAAAAAGTGGATATATATACACACACACACACACACACACACACACACACACACACACACACACACACACACACACACACACACACACACATTACAGTATGTGGGTGTGTATGTGTGTATATTATCTCTAGGGGTAGTTGCTCTGGGCTATTTCATACACAAGAGCCCCACAAACAGGGGTGGTTGAGCCTTTCAGGTACAGACACATCTCAAATAAACACTGATACCTTATGAATATTTCTCTATTAAACAGAAAGTAATCAGCAGCTTTGTGCTTTTTCAGTAACAGACCCTCTTTAATCACAGAAGATTCCCAGAGATAAAAAAATAAAGCAACTTACTGTATTTGAGACACACACCACTCGGTTAAACACTTTGAATTAAAGCCCAGGCCCATCTGACATCACATGATCAGTGACCAATTAGAGAATTTGTAGCAGACAAAAAAACTACAGTGCCCATGAAGCTTTGCTGCAAACTCATCCTGGAGTTCAAGAGTTTACAATGATTGATGTCTTACAACTGGGAGTGAGACAAATTGTAACAAAAACTAAATGTATCTATTCTGCTTATTGTAACGTCAGTGTGTGTGTCTGAGGTCCAGGGATATGTCATTTAATTGTGTGTGTGTGTGTGTGTGTGTGTGTATGTGTGTGTGTCATCTTAAATCAATCTATTCTTAACAAATAAAAATATTTTACATGTACTAATTCTCTAATTTCTTTTAATTCACTATGAATTGACTGAATTATTTTAGTATTTTTCTCTCCGCTCTTAATTATTGCTTAATTATATATTTTTTCATGTTTGTGGTTCTGAATCCACACATTAGTAAGTATAGACAGTTGCTTTCTTTCTTTCTTGCTTTCTTGCTCTCTTGCACTCTTGCACTCTTGCACTCTTGCACTCTTGCACTCTTGTGGAGAGGGAGTGGCTCAGTGAGTAAAAGACACTGAGTGGCACTGAGAGTTTGAAGCCTGGGGCCTGGTTCAATTCCTGGTGTCAGATCCTTGTGACCTTGGGCAAGTCACTTTATCTCCCTGTGCCTCAGGCACCAAAAACATAGATTGTAAGCTCCATGGGGCAGGGACCTATATTATATTATTATAAATTATATTATTATATTATTGAGCATTTCCCATTTTAAATGCAAAATTACTAACTAATATGTTTTTCTCCTTGTGCTATGAAATGCCTTATTTGAATCCAAAACTCATTGTATGAGGATAGACGCCATTGATTTTTCTTTCATTATTGCACATATGAATGTACAGCTGCAGCAGCAGCGGCCTTTATTCGAACACTTCACGCTGTGTATACTTCAGAATACCCATGTAGTGGCACGTGATCTCTTCCAACCTTCCCGCCTTATCACCCACTATCACTGCTTACTGAATAGCAGTAGGCATTAAGTGCTTGATAAGTGGCTTATGAACGCTTACTGCATAGGCGTGTGTGTGTGTCTGTGTCTATCTGAGGTACTGAGATACAGTAGGTCATTTAATTGTGTGTGTGTGCATGTACAAACTAAAAAAAAGTAACAGTGTTATTATAGCAATTACCAGTGTTACAAATATAGAAGTGCAAATAGCTAAAATGTAAGGAATCTACCGTTTTTTTTAAAAAAGGGGGGGACTATTCCATTGTGCATTTCACTTAATGTGACTTATTACCTTGCAATTAGATTTCTAGATATCTCTTGTATTTTCTAGGGTTACTCTTTGGGAGTATGTGTGAGAGCAAGAGACGGGTTGAGTGAAAGAAATAGAGTGGGAGTCAGGGTGAAAAAATGGAGAGAAGGGAAAGTGAGAGAGAAGGGAATGTGAGATAGAAGGGAAAATGAGAGAGAAGGGAGAGGGAGAGAGAAGGGAGAGGGAGAGAGAGCAGAGGTAAAGAGTGGTGTTTAAAGCGGGGGCAGTTTTAGTCGGGGAAGTAAGGCAAGGGTCATATCGAGAGAGATAAAGGGGGAGTGAGTGATAAAGGGAGAGAGAAAGGGGGAGAGAATGAGCTCTTAAAACAGGACTGCTTTAATGTTTTTAAAGCCTAAGAAATCAGATCAACATACACTGAAAATGAAGGATTTTTTAAAACCGATCGAATTGGCAGAACCAGACTGAAACAGCTTCGTACAAAGCCTTTTTAGATACAGATTGGACATGCGAGAAGGGCTTGCAGCATAGCAAACCATGCCAATTCGCATCTACTGTAGAGTGCTCTTTCGAAGTGATTTGTCTCACTTCAGAGTTTCTAGACTAGGCCGCAAAATCCTTTACGGTGTACAGGAAAAAAGAGACATAAAATACCAAGTCTATTTCAAAACAATGAATGCAACTTAAAGACTCAACATATCTGGCTGATGAATACAAGGGTTAAACCTGGGAATACTATATTTTCAGTGTGACATGACCCTATTAAGATGCATTTCTCAAGGTTTACAAGTTACTGTATGGTTATTTTGCTGTTTAAAGTTTTTCTACCTTTTTTTGTTTAATTTCTTGAAATTACCTATGTACTGGTAGGAAGATAAATGTTTGAACAGGGGTTCTCAACTCCAGCACTCAAGCCTGTCCAACAGGTCAGGTTTTCAGGATATCCCACCTTAAGCACATGTGGTTCCATCAGGGGCTCAGTTTTCAACCAAGCCTCTGATTGAGCCAAGATATATGACACATATTACTAATGCAGGAATAAGTCATCAGAAATAGGCCCCTTGTTCAAAACAATATAACCATTTTCTCCTGGGATGTTGGAAGCATTAATATGCCTGATGACGCCATATGCTGGGCACAATGACCGAGATAGCAGCTGAGAGAAAGAGCAGAGAATGTAATAGTGTTTAAAATTGTTTCCCAATAGCTCAGATATAGCGATCAGTGAAAGAACAGTGTCCCATCAGCCGTGGCTGGACTGGATGTCTTGCTCACAAGTGCTATGTAATGTGGAAAAATGTTGCACACCAAAAATCAAAATAAATCTGAGATACTAATACCAGTGGGAGTCCGAGTGAAAAAATGGAGAGAAGGGAGAGTGAGAGAGAAGGGAGCGAGAAGGGAGTGGGAGAGGGAGAAGAGGTAGAGAGAGGTGATTAAAGATTGATTAGTTTGAGTCAGGGGAAGTGAGGCAAGGGTCATATAGAAGGAGATAAAGGGGGAGTGAGTGATAAAGGGAGAGAGAAAAGTTGAGAGATAAAGGGGGAGAGAATGAGCACTAAAAACAGGACTGCTATAACGTCTTGAAAGCCTAAGAAATCAGATCAACATACATAGACCTGAAAATGGAGGATTTTTTAAACCGATCGAATTGGCAGAACCAGACTGAAACAGCTTCTTATCAGCCGTCTACCACTGAGATGTATATTCTTTCAGTGGTAGAGAATGTATCATACCCTCCATTAGCAGTGTCTGATTACAATGGCTGCAGTGAAAGAAGTTAGGGTTAGGGTATCCTGAAAACCTGGCCTGTTTGCGGCTCTCGAGGACTGGAACTGTGCAGGCCTGGCTTACAGCATAGCAAAGTAGGCCAATTCACATAAAGAGAGCTATTTAGAAGTGGTTTGCCTCACTTCAGAGTTACTAGAATAGGCCACAAAATCCTTTGCGGTGTACAGGAAAAAAGAGGCATAACATACCAAGGCTGCCATCTTTTAATATTACAAGGTTACTAGATGCTCTGCAGAATTTTATAAATGCAGTAATTAATTGAAGCCAACTAAAGTGTCACTAATTTTAAATATCTTGGCATTTGGTTTCACTCCCATTTAAAATTTGAGTTGCATATTGATAATCTGACATCCAAAATCATTGCCAAACTGGGTGTACTTTATAGGAACAAATCCTCCCTAGGCCAAGGTGCATGATGGGTTAACTTTTGTATCTTACAGACATGCTTAAATGTAGTTAGTACTGCATTGCTGTGAACAGGACACATAGTGGAAAGTTACCTTAATTAAGAGAAACTCTCCAGAGTTGTATGGGAGTCTCCTGGGCCCTCCCCTAGGTCATGCTTATAGTGCCAGCAACGCGACTGGCGAAGTGACGGGTGACGTCACCTGCGAAAGTTATAATTTAACTTTCGGGGATGTCGCTGGCGACATGGGCATTGATTGGTTCAGAGGCTGTCACATGTGGCGACAGCCTCTGAAAAATCTGATTTCCCCAGCTCCAAATTTTGAGTCGCCAGCGTTACTCCCGTCGCGTCGCACTTACTATAAGCGCTGCCTAACTGGGATGTATACTGAATGCCTGGATGTGTTCTCTGACACATTTGTACAGCAGAGAAATGTGCCAGACTCTCAACTGTGGCAAAGCTGATAGTATACTCAGGACTGCGTGCAGTAAAAATTGATCACATAATAGCAACTATTGGGAGTCCCCTGGTTGTTGATGACATCATGAGCGCTATCCTGAGTGTCATAGAATGCTGAAATATATCCAAAGCTATGTATCCAATAAATTGAGCAGAAAGAGATAGGGGAAACTGTCCAAGCATTGCTGGAGTCAGAGGTAATATGGACCGCAGCCAGTTTGTTCAACTATCTGGGCTGTGGAAATACCAGATGGGTAGTGTAGGGTGGCTGTGCACTGTAGAACCCTAAACACAGTAGTGCCACTGTTGGTCGCTGTCATCGCTGACGTAGTTACTTTGGTGGAACATATGCTGTGAAGTATGTATATACAATTATACCAAGGTACAAAAATAGGAGAATGAGAAAAGGAACATAGAGTAGTACGTCTTTGGCTAAGAGAAGAAGAAACCACTTGATTGTCTCTCTCTCTCTCTCTCTCTTTTTATATATATATAAAAATATAAAAAAGTGTAAAATGGGGGGGTTTGCGAGGTGTGAAATAGGCCTTGCAACACTACCATTTGAGTAAAAGTTGTGCCCTAAAAAAAATGTCATGGTAGGTGTGCTATGGGGTAGGGAGGGGGGCCTGATCCTTGCATTTGTCCTGGGCCCCAAGATTTCTGCTGGCGGCCCTACTGACAAGGGATTCCTCAAATTGGGCCCAGCAGAAGCTACTTCCCAAGCAAGCAATTGCCTTTTTATATTATTTGTTCTGCTTTTTACTATTATCAGTATATATATGTAACATCGCCAAAAGAAGGGTCGTGCGGTCACTGCTGTATTTCATCTCCTGTCTGCACCGCTGATAAGAGGCATAGAGGAATTTGTGAGGGCGGACCCTCGCTCTCGCAGAGGGGAGGGGTTTGATGTCTGTCTGTCTGTGTGTGTGTGTGTGTGAGAGGGAGAGAGAGAGTGTGTGTGTAAGAGGGAGAGTGTGTGTGTGTGTGTGTGTGTGTGTGTGTGTGTGTGTGTGTCACCCACCCTGTTTCCCTCTGTCTCACTTTCTGTCGCCCTCTGTCTCACTTTCTGTCACCCTCTGTCTCACTTTCTGTCACCCTCTGTTTCCCCCTGTCACCCTCTGTCTCACCCTGTCACCCTCTGTCTCACCCTGTCACCCTGTGTCACACCATGTCACCCATTTTCTCCCTGTCAACCTCTGTATCTCTCGGTATCACCCTGTCATTCTCTGTCTCACCCTGTCACCCTCTGCCTCACCCTATCTCACACACTCTCTGTGTCTCACACACTCTCTGTGTCTCACACACTCTCTGTGTCTCACACACTCTCTGTGTCACACACACACGCACACTCTCTCTGTGTCACACACACACTCTTAACAAGGACTAATTGTAGTATAATGTAATACAATAAATAAACATGTCAAAAACGAATGTTGTTCTTACTAGGAATTTATTCAATTTTTTTTAAAGCGGGCCTGGGGCGGGGCTAGGTGATGAGTAGATTTTTTTGTTCAGCGAGTAGATTTTTGGGTGATTTGTCAACCACAATATATATATATATATATGTAAGGGGGCCACTCCCGGCTTCCCTGATGTTCCTTTGCCCCTTGCCTTACCCCTGTGGCAGTAGGGGAAGGGGATGGCGACTTTTCCCAGTTGGCGCTGCTATCTGTGCCGGCGCCGTCGGGGGCCCTGATGCTCGAGCATGCGCAGATAGCCACAGCGGCCATGTTGTGTTTGGTGCGAGGTTCGCGCAATACGCAGAGGTTGGCAAGGGTAGTGGTGGCCATTACAAGTGTACAGGAGATCTGGTAGGTTGCGCAGGTGCAGTTATGTGTAGCGGTGGCCACTACAGCTTTGCACAGGTGCAGTAGAGACCGCGCACACAGTCCCCATAGGAAAGAGGTTCTGAGTGGACTACATCCCCCAGCAGCCTCTGGTGAATGCCCTATGTTCCCTGTCACCTGCAACCAACCAGCCACTGAGACTTGCAGATTCTCTGCAGCAGGGAATTTGATACATTGTTTTGTGCAGTCAGGAAGCAGACTGGGAAGCACGTGAGTGAGTGAGACTTAGGGGACAAAGGGGGAAAGAAGGTGGGCAGAGAGCTGCGAGATTCTGCCCTAGGCCAGAAATCCCCAGGCTAGAGTTGAGGCCCTGACTTCCCACTAGTGAGGGTGGGTGGTCACAGGGACAGGCCCTAGTACAGGAACCTGTCACTTTAGAGAGAGAGAGAAGTGAAGGAAGCAGAGACTGTCGCAGCACCATTACAGAGGTTTAGGATCAGACCTCTTCAAGCACAGCAGCAACCAACCGGGTTGGATCGCCCTGGAAGGTAACCCTGACGTATCTTCACCGTCGGATCCTTTGCGAAGTCTGTTTGCAGGTCCTAGCGCTGGAGCGCTCGGCAGGTAACATCCATAAGTGCACCAACTATAAATCAGTACATAGTGGCTGTGCAGTCACACACACACATACCTTATTTTGGGGGTGGGGTTGTGGTGTGGGGAGTTGGACATGGTGTGGGTACACGGTGAGGGGTTGCATCCTGCGAGACACGTGAGTTACTGTGTCTCCTAGAAGAGAGACACTTAATGTATGACATGCATAGTTATGTTACTGTTAGAAAAGTCACTGTTCTTTTATATGCTGTGTGCGTGATATTATATTATTGTCCTGTGAGGAACAACTCCCGCTCTGCTTGGAGCCATCACAGGTGGAGGCGCTGCACCATATAGTATTGTTCAGGAGGATACACCCCAGGCTCTCATTGGCGGAGGCTCAGGCCTCCTGTGAGCCTCACAGGTAAAGCACCACACTGGTAATACATATAGCTCCCCTCACATGCACCCTATCTGCGATTGGGTGGGGGAATATGGGTTACATATATATATTATATATATATAGTACCGACACACTTTATTCGAGTGTGGCCGGTACCGCAAGCCGGGAGATTTCCCGGCTTGCTAGTGGCCGCCCCTCGGCGTGCCGCGCGTCATAGACGCGCGGTCACGCGTCTTCGGGAGCGTGCGCCCCCTGCACGCGCGTCCAGGGGCTCCCCGAGGGAGCCCTGGTGTCCCGCGATCGCGGGACAGCGGCAGGGGGTTCCGGGGGACCCGGCGGACCCGGCAGCGGTAGGGAGAGCGCCCCGATCGGAGGGCGCTCTTCCGCTGCTTCGGCGCGCGCCCGTCACTCTCGGGCGCGCGCCAGGCTACTGCTGCGGCCAAGAACGGGCAAATGCTCGAATAAACTTGGCCGCAGCAGTATATATATATATATATATATATATATATATATATACTTATTATTAGGCTATAACTGCAGCACTGATTATTGTGCTACCTAGTTCTTGTTGGTTCTTAATAGATTGCTATGAGGGATATTGTTATATGCACTTATGATATAATACACCTCATTTAGCAATCAGGACGCCACACTCCATATATTTTAGCACCCTCCCCATCAGTTACATATGTTGCTGGTACCATGGTTTTTTACCTCACTACTTCTTATTGGGACTCACACTGGTACTGTCATTTAGCGCATGAATATTTATTTTGTTCTAACAAAATTAACACAGTATAGGAAAATATGCATTTGTCAGAGGGAAAGGCCAATAATCTGGAGTCAGGTCACCCTAATGTATATTAAAAATAAACACAGGCCTGTCTGATACTCCCTGATATTATAAAGTAAAGAGGCCACTCTATAATAAATATTTACACAGGCCTTTTTAAGTCTGTCCCTAATAATCTGTAATCAGGAGGTCATTATAAGTGTTAAAACAGTAGTGGTACTGTGATATTAAAGTGACAATCCCATACAAGTTTAATTCAGCCCAAATCCACACAATAATGTTAATAAATGCATTATAAATATCACATGACCATATGTATACTGACTTAGTTCATGGCTGTGTTATTACATCATTACATGTGTAATTAAATCCGTGACATTCTCAGGCTCCCCCCTTCTGTGACAATCATACAGCCGGGCCGTTACATTGCAACACACTAATCCCGCCCCTAGTGACATCACCTGATCAGTAACCAGTCAGAGAAGCTAGCAGGCAAAGAACTACATTTCCCACAATGCACCTCGTGGAGTGTGGCTAGCAGCTACACCTTCTCTCACTAGTTTGTCTCCTGCGAGCTTCCGTACACAGCGTCTTGTTAGAGTGGGGCGTGGACATGTGTAAACTTCAATGGTGGGAAAATGAGACAGTTTTAGCTGCTAGCTGAGCAGTGGTACAGCGCTCTGTAGAAGGCGCTCTCAGTCGGGTGAGTGATTTTTCAATGTGTGTGTTTATTTCATTTCTCATTTTACTTTCACTTTAAGTACTGCATGCTTATTTTTTTCTTTGGGCATTTAGAGATTTAAGTGCTCTGTGAGCCGATTCCTCCATTGAAGGAGGAGCTATGAGGCCAACCTATCACAGCTACTGTACCATCTTCAGTTGCTTTCAGTATACTGATTAATCCACGGCACAGAATATGCAACTTCAAATACATCTATCAACTGTCTATATGTTAAGCCCCCGGACAAGCAAGTGGTGAAACATGCATGTCAGGACTTGTCTGTCTCATCTAGGATGTGGTGGTGATCTCAGCTGTTTCTCCTTCTCTCCGCTGAATCTTGCAGTCTGTGCTCCAAGCAACCCTGGGAGCATGTGCTGAGACTCACTCTCCCTGAACCTACGAGCAGTTAAGCTGTGGATATATGCTATCACTCTGCTGGACACTTTGCTGTACACTCAGGACTGGTCTAAGTACTTTTGCTACCTATTTTGGCTTGTTAGTTATATCTGCCAATTTTTTGCTCATCTGTGTGTTTCATATCTATAGGCTTGGATCATATTACTAACTTATATAATTAACTTATTCATTTCCTTGCTTGTTAGTTATACACTAGTTTCATACAAGCACTTCACACAGGGGGCTTCAACTTAGGTAGTACTTGACCGGCCGGTCTGAGTGTTCTCATTTCCATATATTTCTTGCCTCTACACTTTATTTACACACTTTGTACTTATTACTGCAGTGTAGCATTTTTCCCCACACCTTAAGGTTCAGTTTATAACAGCTTTGTAGGTCACCACTGCTCCTCATTTTAACCATTTATGTGTATGTGATTAATAAACCTTTATTGATACAATTTGTGTATGTTAGAGTGCTATTCAGGGGATTCTTTTTTTCTGTGTTAGTTTTCATATATATGTGTGTGTGTGTGTGTGTGTGTGTGTGTGTGTGTGTGTGTGTGTGTGTGTGTGTGTGTGTGTGTGTGTATATATGTATATATTTATGTATATATATTTGTGTGTGTGTGACCTTGGGCAAGTCACTTCATATCCTCTGTGCCTCAGGCACCAATGTCATAGATTGTAAGCTCTATGGGGCAGGGACTTGTGTCTGCAAAATGTCTCTGTATAGCGCTACGTAAAACTAGCAGCGCTTTAAAAGAACATGCTGTTATTATTATTATATATAAATGTGTATGTATTTATTTATATAGCACTATTAATGTATATAGCGTTTCACAGTAGTAATACATGTGAAAATCCTATAAATAACAAATACAAATATCAGGTCATGGGAATAAGTGATTTGGACATAAAAGTAACATTTCGGAAGTGTGGACAACTAATACATCTTGTAGATTGCCTTTACAGTGTGATGTCATTGATTCAGTAGATTGTGTGCAGACCAGGACTGCAGTACAGTGTCACTCACATGGATGACTTGCGTGGTAGAAGCTCAAGAACAAGGATGTCAAACTCCAGTCCTCGAGGGCAGCAAACAGGCCAGGTTTTCAGGATATCCCTACTGAAAACCTGGCCTGTTTGGGACCCTCGAGGACTGGAGTTTGACATGCATGCTCTAGACGGAGCACAGCTGTGGGTGGGAGGTGGATTTGCTTTGCATCAAATGGTTTGGAGCAAGGTTTATTGTATGTATTATCATAATAACAATGCAATGCTTAACTTTTATTTCAGGAGGGATGACTGCAGAACAGAAGTGAATATTGAAGCCATGTGTTCCTTTTCTTGCAAAAGAGAAAATTTGAAGGACAGTTGAACAGAATGAAAATTACTACACAGAGACAGATAAGCAATGTGTATATTTCTCATTTACCATTTAGTATTTGTCGTTTTATTGACTCCACACAATCCAGCTGCTACGGGTTTCACATTGAACATTTTCATCTCTACTCTACCCCTTCCTGTGATCTGAACCATGCAAGTTTTCATTGATTCAATACATCATGAGTAGAGTGTGGCTACAGTATGAAGTAAAGACCCAAGGACCACATCTACTACCATTCATAACAAGAACATGTGCAGTAGCGCACAGCTGCAGTTCTATGTGATTGTTATGAAAGGTTGAGGTGGTTCAATTCTATGAATCTGGAGTGGGATGGATCCTGTTTGCATCACATGGTTTCATCTAGGCCAGTAGATTATATAACTCTCAGTACAGGTTACACATGGCATCAGTATTAGTGATGTAAAGAGGAGGAAAGCTTCAATGTGGAGTACAAAGCCAAGTAATGTTGAAGTTACTCCTTTTACCATTTACTTGGTCAGTCTGTACTGTCTACTCCCCACACAGCTGCTAAGGGTCTTCCATTTTAAATACTTTCACCTCCTATTCTGCACTGCTTTGCTGCCCATTATTTAGAAATGCGTTCCAGTCATGTTTACCACTCTGAATCTCTCTGCAGTCATTGATTCAGCACATCATGGGTAGAGCATGGCTACAGATACAGCAAGCTATTATTATTTTACCGGCTGATCACCCATAATATTGCATTAAAACATAGAATATCACTTAATTTCCAAAAGATTCAGTGATGCTGATAATGCAGAATCTCACAACATTTCCCATCATAATGCCATAATGCACCAGAGGAAGAAATAATCCTTGCTATATCTGTACATTGTGTGACGTATTACCTCCATGACCATTGATAGCAAGTACATCTTCTGTATAGAGCGGCTGTGTTATGATGCAGTTATTGATCATCATTGACATAATCACAAGAATCTTATGCAAAGGGAAATTGTCCGCAGCGAAGTGAGATGTGTGCCTGTTTTAAGTCCTCCAGCTTAACGCCCCTACACCTCCCACTACACAGACATACTTACTTATGCATACACTGACATCTGGCATACCTACACACACCCCAGGGCCACTTCCTTCCCCTGATGTCAGGGAGAGGATGGGCATGCAGAGTGCAGTAAGTCTCCACGTTACTCTGGCCAACAGTCTTGGCCTACCCCCAGCATCTGTCACCCACAACATCTGTTCCCTCCTTGTAAAGTGCTGAACTATCTCACCTGGGTCAGTGCTATAGCTGATCACAGTGCCCGATCATGATGTCACTGTGACAGGCAGCAGTGCAGATTGACCGGTCAATCAATGCAGTGCCGCACCATATGCACTAAATGAGATTTCCGTGCCCCCTGTCAGGTTACTCCCTGGGCAGTGACCCTGCTCACCCCCTCCCCTAGTTCCACCTCTGACCACAATTATCTCTCTTGGAGAGTGTAGCAAATTGGTGTTGGTGGAATCTCACCTCTGCCATGCATGGTCACAATCTGGGCACAGGACCCAAATAGTGGGCAATGTGGCACTTCTTACAGTAGAGAATAAGTAACTATATTCTTTACTTGTGTATTAAGGACCTTATTTGCATTAAAATTCAGTCCCCATGGGACCAAGACTTTCTGGCTTACTGAACAAAGTGGAATTATTTCGTAGAGGGTGGAGAATTGTATTTTATCTGAAATTACCCCCTCTGCACAAAATACAAACAATTATACACATACATGTACCTTGTGGAAGTTGTTGCCCTCTATCTTCCTGTGGTCTCTCCCTGTTTCTCACCGTGCCTCCTCCCATTTCCTTGCACCTCTGCGTCTCCGCATATATCCCTATACTCAGAGCCGGCTCCGGTCAGTGACATGGGATGCCCAAATATGAGCATATCCATACATGGGCATCCATGCCACTGACCGGAGCCCACTCTGTTGCGGATATGGAGAGAGACTGGGAGATTTACATCCCCTTATAATTCATATGGTGCATAGTACCGGCACGTATTGTTTTACCGTTACTGTGTACCTTCCTACTTTCACACTGGTACAGTATGTGCTGCAGTGGGACTGAGAGGGATATATTGGTAACACATAGTTATTGTTGGGGGAATTCAATCCATTTTGAAAATAGTAATGCAATGTTTTATACTTTTTTTTTTTTGCAGTAATGAAGAATGAAAAAGTTCTGTTAAAATTGAATTGGAGGTGAACTGGAATCATCATCAACTCTGCACCAGTGTGAATTGATGTTCTTTAATGTTCTGATAAGGTACATGCAACATCTCTTCCTCAACCCCTACACCACTCTCTGCCTCTTGCCTCTCTCTCTCCACCTCCCTGCTAAGCGTATTAACCCATCTAATGTAATCCACATTCCATGTCTCACTTTACTCTTCACTTCTCACGTGCCCTCTGGAATGTCTGCTCTCTGACTAACAAGGTCTATTTGTACATGACCTCTTCTGCTCTCATCATCCACCACTTCTCATTCCCCTCACCCCTGTCCTACTAGATACCTCAGCTTAATTGAACTCTCTCCTCTGACATCTACCCTTATCTCTAACCTCTCCTCACTTTCTGCTTAAACTAACTATCTTGTTAACTTTTACAATGCTATCATCTCCTCCTCCTCCCTCCTCCTCCCTCCTCCCTCCTCCATTATATATTTATATGCCCCTTCTAGGCTCTGACACACTCATCCCTCTAAGGCCATGATTATCATGGGCACATGCTTGGTCATCCACAGTGCGTGCGAGCGATGCAGAGCCGCCTCGGACCTCAGTGCAGGGATTGCTGCATACCCCAGCATCTGTCACCCACAAACAATACACACACTAATACTCCCCACAATACACACTATAATACCTCCTCAATACTAATCTCTCCAATAATATTATAGCTCCAAACACAATATACACAACACCCTTACACAAGATACACAATCTAGTACTCTCCTCTGCACCTCTACACACAATATAATACTCCCACACACACAATATACACACTACCCTCCTACCCCCATAAAATACAACCAATAATACACACACACTTTGTGGATGTTGGGACCAGCTCCCGGCATGCACCAGTGAAAGAGAGAGGCCAGCAGAAGCTCGGAAGAACTCCCTCTCTCCATCCGTGCCTCCCTCCGTTTCCCATCTTCTCCCTGTCTCTCTCCCTCCCTTTCCTTGCATCTCCCTGCGTCTTTACGTATACCCAGTCAGTGACGGCTCTGGTCACGTGATGCCTTAATATGGGCTTATCCATATATGTTCATCCACGTCACTAATGTGATGCCCGCACTGTTGCGGAGCTGGTACTTACGACGGGCACTTATTGTTTTATCAGTACTGCATACCTGACTCTACCGGCCTTCTTTCAACACTAGTACAATATGTGCTTCACTACGAGTGAGTGGGGAATATTGGCATCACACAATCACTGTTGAATATGCCATTCAATCCATTTTGAAAATAGTAATGCAATGTGGTTTTGTTTTGTTTGCTTTTTGCAGTAATGAAGAATGGATAAGTTATATTAAAATTAAATTGGAGGGGAACTGGATTCAGCATTTCATCATGAACTCTGCACTTGTGAGAATTTACCTTCTTGAATGCCCTGACAGGTACACGCAACTTTAAGACTATAATCTGCTGTGCAAGCTTTCGTGCTATACCTCCCCCTCAGGTTTTGATTTATACATTTGCTCCCTCAAGTCATGTCCTCTAATATTTGAAAGCTCTCTCCTAGCATTTTCTCTCTACCACAGAACGTCATCCCAATGTAACCTCTCTCTTGTTCTCTCTGCTTGCTGTTTCCTCACTCCTCTGTTAAACTTTTCTAATTTCTCTAACTTCCACACTCCTGCTTTTATCCACATGTTCTCTTTCCTTCCCCTACCTTTGCATGTGTCTACACACTGCACCATTTGTACAGACCTCTATTGCAGCTATTTCTGCACTGCTCAATGAAAAGCACTCTTTAATATCCTATTCTCTGTGCCCCCTCTCTCTGCGCCCCCTCTTTTGGCGCCTCCTCTCTCTGCGCCCCCTCTCTCTGCGCCTATCTGTCTCATTCTCTCTACGTCCCTCTCTCTCTACATAGAGCTATCTCTGTCTCTCTCTACACCTATCTCTGTGTCTCCTTCTATGTTTGCTGATGTGTGGGATATCTCTTATAATCTTGAACCTGCTCATATACACATCGGGCCTCCCTGCCTCTGCCTCCCTGCTAAGAGTGTTAACCTATCTAATGTAATCCACATTCCTTTCCTTACTTTTCTCTTCCCTTCTCCTGTGCCCTCTGGAATGTCCACTCTTACTAACAAGGGTCTAGTTGTACATGACCTCTTCTGCTCTCATCATTCACAATCAGTCATTCCCCTCACCCCATCTTACCTGTCCCACTGATTTTCCTCTGCTTAATTAAACTCTCCTCTGACATCTACTCTAACCTCTCTGCTCTCTCTCTCTCTTTCTGCTTAAACTGACAATCTTATTAACTCTTACAATGCTATCCTCTATATGCCCCTTCAAGCTCTGACACACTCGTCCCTCTAACCCACACCCTTGGCTAAATTCCCAAACATGTTCATCACACTTCCACTCGCTGTTCTTAATGCCTATGAAGGAAATCTCACACTTGATGTTTGATTTTTCTACAGTAAAAATGTCTCCAGTCCTGTATAAAGCTGCTCTCTGGGGCCAAACCACACTACTTTTTTTTCCATATTCATCAACACACAAATTTAATTTACGCTGTCTTTTTTCCCCTGTATTTGACTCCCTCCACTAACCTTCTTCTCACACTTGCCATCCTTCCTTCACTTCTCCTCAAGCATTTGACTACTTCAGAGGCAAGGTGGATGCCACCCACAAGGAGATTCCTTCTGTCCCTTCCCCCTTCTCTCCTTCTACCTAATTCTCCTTCTGCATTTGACTCCTTTTCTTCTCTTACAGAGCTGGAAGCTAATCATCTTCTCTTCTCCCTCTACCACATGCCCTCTAGATCGTATCCCCTCACACCTTACTGCATCTCTTAGTCCCCACTCTCACCCACATCTTCAATTCCTCCCTATTCTCTGGCTCTTTACCCTCTTACTTTAAGCCTGTAGTGGTCACCCTTTTCTCAGAAACAACCTACACCCTATACTAACCCTATACTAACTACCGCCCTGTATCCCTCCTGCTGTTTGTCTCCTAATTGCTAGAATGTCAACATTCTTAAATCACATTCCCTCCTGGATCCTTTACAACCTGCCTTTCGTACAGCTCGTTCTACAGACTGTGCTTAAAGCAAATTCCCAAGGTCACTTTTCCCTACTAATCCTACTTGATCTATCTGCTGCGTTTGATGCTCTCAATCACTCTCCTCCTTCATATTCTAAACTCTCTCTTGGTATCCGTAACACAGTTCTATCCTGGTTTTCATCATAACTTTCCTGTCACACATTCTCCATCTCTGTTGCTAACATGTCTTCGTCTTCTATTGATCTGTCTGTGGGTATACATCAGGGCTCTGTTCTGAGATCTCTCTTTCTCTCTACATACTATCATTTGGTGACCTCATCAACTCTTTGTGACAATCCTATAAATAACAAATACAAATATCAGGTCATGGGAATAAGTGATTTGGACATAAAAGTAACATTTCGGAAGTGTGGACAACTAATACATCTTGTAGATTGCCTTTACAGTGTGATGTCATTGATTCAGTAGATTGTGTGCAGACCAGGACTGCAGTACAGTGTCACTCACATGGATGACTTGCGTGGTAGAAGCTCAAGAACAAGGATGTCAAACTCCAGTCCTCGAGGGCAGCAAACAGGCCAGGTTTTCAGGATATCCCTACTGAAAACCTGGCCTGTTTGGGACCCTCGAGGACTGGAGTTTGACATGCATGCTCTAGAAGGAGCACAGCTGTGGGTGGGAGGTGGATTTGCTTTGCATCAAATGGTTTGGAGCAAGGTTTATTGTATGTATTATCATAATAACAATGCAATGCTTAACTTTTATTTCAGGAGGGATGACTGCAGAACAGAAGTGAATATTGAAGCCATGTGTTCCTTTTCTTGCAAAAGAGAAAATTTGAAGGACAGTTGAAGAGAAGGAAAATTACTACACAGAGACAGATAAGCAATGTGTATATTTCTCATTTACCATTTAGTATTTGTCGTTTTATTGACTCCACACAATCCGGCTGCTACGGGTTTCACATTGAATATTTTCATCTCTACTCTACCCCTTCCTGTGATCTGAACCATGCAAGTTTTCGTTGATTCAATACATCATGAGTAGAGGGTGGCTACAGTATGAAGTAAAGACCCAAGGACCACATCTACTACCATTCATAACAAGAACATGTGCAGTAGCGCACAGCTGCAGTTCTATGTGATTGTTATGAAAGGTTGAGGTGGTTCAATTCTATGAATCTGGAGTGGGATGGATCCTGTTTGCATCATATGGTTTCATCTAGGCCAGTAGATTATATAACTCTCAGTACAGGTTACACATGGCATCAGTATTAGTGATTTAAAGAGGAGGAAAGCTTCAATGTGGAGAACAAAGCCAAGTAATGTTGAAGTTACTCCTTTTACCATTTACTTGGTCAGTCTGTACTGTCTACTCTCCACACAGCTGCTAAGGATCTTCCATTTTAAATACTTTCACCTCCTATTCTGCACTGCTTTGCTGCCCATTATTCAGAGATGCGTTCCAGTCATGTTTAGCACTCTGAATCTCTCTGCAGTCATTGGTTCAGCACATCATGGGTAGAGCATGGCTACAGATACAGCAAGCTATTATTATTTTACCGGCTGATCACCCATAATATTGCATTAAAACATAGAATATCACTTAATTTCCAAAAGATTCAGTGATGCTGATAATGCAGAATCTCACAACATTTCCCATCATAATGCCATAATGCACAAGTGGGAGAAATAATCCTTGCTATATCTGTACATTGTGTGACATATTACCTCAATGACCAATGAGAGCAAGTACATCTTCTGTATAGAGCGGCTGTGTTATGATGCAGTTATTGATCATCATTGACATAATCACAAGAATCTTATGCAAAGGGAAATTGTCCGCAGCGAAGTGAGATTTCAGCCCCCAAACGTCTGTAATATTAATGCAATGTCTTACTTTTGTTGCAGTGAACACTGAAGAGACGGATCTACTACAACACTGTACAGGATGAGCATACGCTACAAGCAGCAAAATGATCTTGCAGTTGACAGTATGTTGTTCTGGTAATGTGCACAATTATTATTTATGGGCTACACACCACAGTGCTGGACATATTCTGTTAACTTCAACTCTACTCCTAACATGGAGATGTCTTCCTGGTGTTACTGATTCAGTACATCATATGCACAGTGTGGTTATGATATGATGGATTGATTTAATGAACCCACCAACCAATGATGACATCTGCATCATCTTCTGTAAAGTGCAGCTACAGCATGATATTATCAGCATTTGGTGCGGTATAATCAGAGGTATCTATGTGCTTTTGTGCCTGTTTTAAGTCCTCCAGCTTAACGCCCCTACACCTCCCACTACACAGGCATACTTACTTATGCATACACTGACATCTGGCATACCTACACACACCCCAGGGCCACTTCCTTCCCCTGATGTCAGGGAGAGGATGGGCATGCAGAGTGCAGTAAGTCTCCACGTTACTCTGGCCAACAGTCTTGGCCTACCTCCAGCATCTGTCACCCACAACATCTGTTCCCTCCTTGTAAAGTGCTGAACTATCTCACCTGGGTCAGTGCTATAGCTGATCACAGTGCCCGATCAGGATGTCACTGTGACAGGCAGCAGTGCAGATTGACCGGTCAATCAATGCAGTGCCGCAACATATGCACTAAATGAGATTTCCGTGCCCCCAGTCAGGTTACTCCCTGGGCAGTGACCCTGCTCACACCCTCCCCTAGTTCCACCTCTGATCACAATTATCTCTCTTGGAGAGTGTAGCAAATTGGAGTTGGGGGAATCTCACCTCTGCCATGCATGGTCACAATCTGGGCACAGGACCCAAATAGTGGGCAATGTGGCACTTCTTACAGTAGAGAATAAGTAACTTTATTCTTTACTTGTGTATTAAGGACCTTATTTGCATTAAATTCAGTCCACATGGGACCAAGACTTTCTGGCTTACTGAACAAAGTGGAATTGTTTCGTAGAGGGTGGAGAATTGTATTTTATCTGAAATTACCCCCTCTGCACAAAATACAAACAATTATACCCATACAAGTACCTTGTGGAAGTTGTTGCCCTCTATCTTCCTGTGGTCTCTCCCTGTTTCTCACCGTGCCTCCTCCCATTTCCTTGCACCTCTGCGTCTCCGCATATATCCCTATACTCAGAGCCGGCTCCGGTCAGTGACATGGGATGCCCAAATATGAGCATACCCATATATGGGCATCCATGCCACTGACCGGAGCCCGCTCTGTTGCGGATATGGAGAGAGACTGGGAGATTTACATCCCCTTATAATTCATATGGTGCATAGTACCGGCACGTATTGTTTTACCGGTACTGTGTACCTTCCTACTTTCACACTGGTACAGTATATGCTGCAGTGGGACTGAGAGGGATATATTGGTAACACATAGTCATTGTTGGGGGAATTCAATCCATTTTGAAAATAGTAATGAAATGTTTTTTACTTTTCTTTTTTTTCAGTAATGAAGAATGAAACATTTCTGTTAAAATTGAATTGGAGGTGAACTGGATTCATCATCAACTCTGCACCAGTGTGAATTGATGTTCTTTAATGTTCTGATAAGGTACATGCAACATCTCTTCCTCAACCCCTGCACCACTCTCTGCCTCTTGCCTCTCTCTCTCCACCTCCCTGCTAAGCGTATTAACCCATGCCCTCTAGATCGTATCCCCTCACACCTTACTGCATCTCTTAGTCCCCACTCTCACCCACATCTTCAATTCCTCCCTATTCTCTGGCTCTTTACCCTCTTACTTTAAGCCTGTAGTGGTCACCCTTTTCTCAGAAACAACCTACACCCTATGTGCCTTACTAACTACCGCCCTGTATCCCTCCTGCTGTTTGTCTCCTAATTGCTAGAATGTCAACATTCTTAAATCACATTCCCTCCTGGATCCTTTACAACCTGCCTTTCGTACAGCTCGTTCTACAGACTGTGCTTAAAGCAAATTCCCAAGGTCACTTTTCCCTACTAATCCTACTTGATCTATCTGCTGCGTTTGATGCTCTCAATCACTCTCCTCCTTCATATTCTAAACTCTCTCTTGGTATCCGTAACACAGTTCTATCCTGGTTTTCATCATAACTTTCCTGTCACACATTCTCCATCTCTGTTGCTAACATGTCTTCGTCTTCTATTGATCTGTCTGTGGGTATACATCAGGGCTCTGTTCTGAGATCTCTCTTTCTCTCTACATACTATCATTTGGTGACCTCATCAACTCTTTGTGACAATCCTATAAATAACAAATACAAATATCAGGTCATGGGAATAAGTGATTTGGACATAAAAGTAACATTTCGGAAGTGTGGACAACTAATACATCTTGTAGATTGCCTTTACAGTGTGATGTCATTGATTCAGTAGATTGTGTGCAGACCAGGACTGCAGTACAGTGTCACTCACATGGATGACTTGCGTGGTAGAAGCTCAAGAACAAGGATGTCAAACTCCAGTCCTCGAGGGCCGCAAACAGGCCAGGTTTTCAGGATATCCCTACTGAAAACCTGGCCTGTTTGGGACCCTCGAGGACTGGAGTTTGACATGCATGCTCTAGAAGGAGCACAGCTGTGGGTGGGAGGTGGATTTGCTTTGCATCAAATGGTTTGGAGCAAGGTTTATTGTATGTATTATCATAATAACAATGCAATGCTTAACTTTTATTTCAGGAGGGATGACTGCAGAACAGAAGTGAATATTGAAGCCATGTGTTCCTTTTCTTGCAAAAGAGAAAATTTGAAGGACAGTTGAAGAGAAGGAAAATTACTACACAGAGACAGATAAGCAATGTGTATATTTCTCATTTACCATTTAGTATTTGTCGTTTTATTGACTCCACACAATCCGGCTGCTACGGGTTTCACATTGAATATTTTCATCTCTACTCTACCCCTTCCTGTGATCTGAACCATGCAGGTTTTCGTTGATTCAATACATCATGAGTAGAGGGTGGCTACAGTATGAAGTAAAGACCCAAGGACCACATCTACTACCATTCATAACAAGAACATGTGCAGTAGCGCACAGCTGCAGTTCTATGTGATTGTTATGAAAGGTTGAGGTGGTTCAATTCTATGAATCTGGAGTGGGATGGATCCTGTTTGCATCATATGGTTTCATCTAGGCCAGTAGATTATATAACTCTCAGTACAGGTTACACATGGCATCAGTATTAGTGATTTAAAGAGGAGGAAAGCTTCAATGTGGAGAACAAAGCCAAGTAATGTTGAAGTTACTCCTTTTACCATTTACTTGGTCAGTCTGTACTGTCTACTCTCCACACAGCTGCTAAGGATCTTCCATTTTAAATACTTTCACCTCCTATTCTGCACTGCTTTGCTGCCCATTATTCAGAGATGCGTTCCAGTCATGTTTAGCACTCTGAATCTCTCTGCAGTCATTGGTTCAGCACATCATGGGTAGAGCATGGCTACAGATACAGCAAGCTATTATTATTTTACCGGCTGATCACCCATAATATTGCATTAAAACATAGAATATCACTTAATTTCCAAAAGATTCAGTGATGCTGATAATGCAGAATCTCACAACATTTCCCATCATAATGCCATAATGCACAAGTGGGAGAAATAATCCTTGCTATATCTGTACATTGTGTGACATATTACCTCAATGACCAATGAGAGCAAGTACATCTTCTGTATAGAGCGGCTGTGTTATGATGCAGTTATTGATCATCATTGACATAATCACAAGAATCTTATGCAAAGGGAAATTGTCCGCAGCGAAGTGAGATTTCAGCCCCCAAACGTCTGTAATATTAATGCAATGTCTTACTTTTGTTGCAGTGAACACTGAAGAGACGGATCTACTACAACACTGTACAGGATGAGCATACGCTACAAGCAGCAAAATGATCTTGCAGTTGACAGTATGTTGTTCTGGTAATGTGCACAATTATTATTTATGGGCTACACACCACAGTGCTGGACATATTCTGTTAACTTCAACTCTACTCCTAACATGGAGATGTCTTCCTGGTGTTACTGATTCAGTACATCATATGCACAGTGTGGTTATGATATGATGGATTGATTTAATGAACCCACCAACCAATGATGACATCTGCATCATCTTCTGTAAAGTGCAGCTACAGCATGATATTATCAGCATTTGGTGCGGTATAATCAGAGGTATCTATGTGCTTTTGTGCCTGTTTTAAGTCCTCCAGCTTAACGCCCCTACACCTCCCACTACACAGGCATACTTACTTATGCATACACTGACATCTGGCATACCTACACACACCCCAGGGCCACTTCCTTCCCCTGATGTCAGGGAGAGGATGGGCATGCAGAGTGCAGTAAGTCTCCACGTTACTCTGGCCAACAGTCTTGGCCTACCTCCAGCATCTGTCACCCACAACATCTGTTCCCTCCTTGTAAAGTGCTGAACTATCTCACCTGGGTCAGTGCTATAGCTGATCACAGTGCCCGATCAGGATGTCACTGTGACAGGCAGCAGTGCAGATTGACCGGTCAATCAATGCAGTGCCGCAACATATGCACTAAATGAGATTTCCGTGCCCCCAGTCAGGTTACTCCCTGGGCAGTGACCCTGCTCACACCCTCCCCTAGTTCCACCTCTGATCACAATTATCTCTCTTGGAGAGTGTAGCAAATTGGAGTTGGGGGAATCTCACCTCTGCCATGCATGGTCACAATCTGGGCACAGGACCCAAATAGTGGGCAATGTGGCACTTCTTACAGTAGAGAATAAGTAACTTTATTCTTTACTTGTGTATTAAGGACCTTATTTGCATTAAATTCAGTCCACATGGGACCAAGACTTTCTGGCTTACTGAACAAAGTGGAATTGTTTCGTAGAGGGTGGAGAATTGTATTTTATCTGAAATTACCCCCTCTGCACAAAATACAAACAATTATACCCATACAAGTACCTTGTGGAAGTTGTTGCCCTCTATCTTCCTGTGGTCTCTCCCTGTTTCTCACCGTGCCTCCTCCCATTTCCTTGCACCTGTGCGTCTCCGCATATATCCCTATACTCAGAGCCGGCTCCGGTCAGTGACATGGGATGCCCAAATATGAGCATACCCATATATGGGCATCCATGCCACTGACCGGAGCCCGCTCTGTTGCGGATATGGAGAGAGACTGGGAGATTTACATCCCCTTATAATTCATATGGTGCATAGTACCGGCACGTATTGTTTTACCGGTACTGTGTACCTTCCTACTTTCACACTGGTACAGTATATGCTGCAGTGGGACTGAGAGGGATATATTGGTAACACATAGTCATTGTTGGGGGAATTCAATCCATTTTGAAAATAGTAATGAAATGTTTTTTACTTTTCTTTTTTTTCAGTAATGAAGAATGAAACATTTCTGTTAAAATTGAATTGGAGGTGAACTGGATTCATCATCAACTCTGCACCAGTGTGAATTGATGTTCTTTAATGTTCTGATAAGGTACATGCAACATCTCTTCCTCAACCCCTGCACCACTCTCTGCCTCTTGCCTCTCTCTCTCCACCTCCCTGCTAAGCGTATTAACCCATCTAATGTAATCCACATTCCATGTCTCACTTTACTCTTCACTTCTCACGTGCCCTCTGGAATGACTGCTCTCTGACTAACAAGGTCTATTTGTACATGACCTCTTCTGCTCTCATCATCCACCACCTCTCATTCCCCTCACCCCTGTCCTACTCGATACCTCAGCTTAATTGAACTCTCTCCTCTGACATCTACCCTTATCTCTAACCTCTCCTCACTTTCTGCTTAAACTAACTATCTTGTTAACTTTTACAATGCTATCATCTCCTCCTCCTCCCTCCTCCTCCTCCCTCCTCCATCATATATATGCCCCTTCTAGGCTCTGACACACTCATCCCTGTAAGGCCATGATTATCATGGGCACATGCTTGGTCATCCACAGTGCGTGCGAGCGATGCAGAGCCGCCTCGGACCTCAGTGCAGGGATTGCTGCATACCCCCAGCATCTGTCACCCACAAACAATACACACACTAATACTCCCCACAATACACACTATAATACCTCCTCAATACTAATCTCCCCAATAATATTATAGCTCCAAACACAATATACACAACACCCTTACACAAGATACACAATCTAGTACTCTCCTCTGCACCTCTACACACAATATAATACTCCCACACACACAATATACACACTACCCTCCTACCCCCATAAAATACAACCAATAATACACACACACTTTGTGGATGTTGGGACCAGCTCCCGGCATGCACCAGTGAAAGAGAGAGGCCCGCAGAAGCTCGGAAGAACTCCCTCCATCCGTGCCTTCCTCCGTTTCACATCTTCTCCCTGTCTCTCTCCCTCCCTTTCCTTGCATCTCCCTGCGTCTTTACGTATACCCAGTCAGTGACGGCTCTGGTCACGTGATGCCTTAATATGGGCTTATCCATATATGTTCATCCACGTCACTAATGTGATGCCCGCACTGTTGCGGAGCTGGTACTTACGACGGGCACTTATTGTTTTATCAGTACTGCGTACCTGACTCTACCGGCCTACTTTCAACACTAGTACAATATGTGCTTCACTACGAGTGAGTGGGGAATATTGGCATCACACAGTCACTGTTGAATATGCCATTCAATCCATTTTGAAAATAGTAATGCAATGTGGTTTTGTTTTGTTTGCTTTTTGCAGTAATGAAGAATGGAAAAGTTATATTAAAATTAAATTGGAGGGGGACTAGATTCAGCATTTCATCATGAACTCTGCACTTGTGAGAATTTAACTTCTTGAATACCCTGACAGGTACACGCAACATTAAGACTATAATCTGCTGTGCAAGCTTTCGTGCTATACCTCCCCCTCAGGTTTTGATTTATACATTTGCTCCCTCAATTCATGTCCTCTAATATTTGAAAGCTCTCTCCTAGCATTTTCTCTTTACCACAGAACGTCATCCCAATGTAACCTCTCTCTTGTTCTTTCTGCTTGCTGTTTCCTCACTCCTCTGTTAAACTTTTCTAATTTCTCTAACTTCCACACTCCTGCTTTTATCCACATGTTCTCCTCTTTCCTTCCCCTACCTTTGCATGTGTCTACACACTGCACCATTTGTACAGACCTCTATTGCAGCTATTTCTGCACTGCTCAATGAAAAGCACTCTTTAATATCCTATTCTCTGGGCCCCCTCTCTCTGCGCCCCCTCTTTTGGCGCCTCCTCTCTCTGCGCCCCCTCTCTCTGCGCCTATCTGTCTCATTCTCTCTACGTCCCTCTCTCTCTACATAGAGCTATCTCTGTCTCTCTCTACACCTATCTCTGTGTCTCCTTCTATGTTTGCTGATGTGTGGGATATCTCTTATAATCTTGAACCTGCTCATATACACATCGGGCCTCCCTGCCTCTGCCTCCCTGCTAAGAGTGTTAACCTATCTAATGTAATCCACATTCCTTTCCTTACTTTTCTCTTCCCTTCTCCTATGCCATCTGGAATGTCCGTTCTCTGACTAACAAGGCTCTAGTTGTACATGACCTCTTCTGCTCTCATCATTCACAATCAGTCATTCCCCTCACCCCATCTTACCTGTCCCACTGATTTGCCTCTGCTTAATTAAACTCTCCTCTGACATCTACTCTAACCTCTCTGCTCTCTCTCTCTTTCCGCTTAAACTAACAATCTTATTAACTCTTACAATGCTATCCTCCTATCTATATGCCCCCTCTAGGCTCTGACACACTTGTCCCTCTAGCCCACACCCTTGGCTAAATTCCCAAACATGTTCATCACACTTCCACTCGCTGTTCTTAATGCCTATGAAGGAAATCACACAATTGATATTTGATTTTTCTACAGTAAAAATGTCTCCAGTCCTGTATAAAGCTGCTCTCTGGGGCCAAACCACACTACTTTTTTTTCACATTCATCAACACTCAAATTTAATTTACGCTGTCTTTTTTTCCCTGTATTTGACTCCCTCCACTAACCTTCTCCTCACACTTGCCATCCTTCCTTCACTTCTCCTCAAGCATTTGACTACTTCAGAGGCAAGGTGGATGCCACCCACAAGGAGATTCCTTCTGTCCCTTCCCCCTTCTCTCCTTCTACCTAATTCTCCTTCTGCATTTGACTCTTTTTCTTCTCTTACAGAGCTGGAAGCAAATCATCTTCTCTTCTCCCTCTACCACATGCCCTCTAGATCGTATCCCCTCACACCTTACTGCATCTCTTAGTCCCCACTCTCACCCACATCTTCAATTCCTCCCTATTCTCTGGCTCTTTACCCTCTTACTTTAAGCCTGTAGTGGTCACCCTTTTCTCAGAAACAACCTACACCCTATGTGCCTTACTAACTACCGCCCTGTATCCCTCCTGCTGTTTGTCTCCTAATTGCTAGAATGTCAACATTCTTAAATCACATTCCCTCCTGGATCCTTTACAACCTGCCTTTCGTACAGCTCGTTCTACAGACTGTGCTTAAAGCAAATTCCCAAGGTCACTTTTCCCTACTAATCCTACTTGATCTATCTGCTGCGTTTGATGCTCTCAATCACTCTCCTCCTTCATATTCTAAACTCTCTCTTGGTATCCGTAACACAGTTCTATCCTGGTTTTCATCATAACTTTCCTGTCACACATTCTCCATCTCTGTTGCTAACATGTCTTCGTCTTCTATTGATCTGTCTGTGGGTATACATCAGGGCTCTGTTCTGAGATCTCTCTTTCTCTCTACATACTATCATTTGGTGACCTCATCAACTCTTTGTGACAATCCTATAAATAACAAATACAAATATCAGGTCATGGGAATAAGTGATTTGGACATAAAAGTAACATTTCGGAAGTGTGGACAACTAATACATCTTGTAGATTGCCTTTACAGTGTGATGTCATTGATTCAGTAGATTGTGTGCAGACCAGGACTGCAGTACAGTGTCACTCACATGGATGACTTGCGTGGTAGAAGCTCAAGAACAAGGATGTCAAACTCCAGTCCTCGAGGGCCGCAAACAGGCCAGGTTTTCAGGATATCCCTACTGAAAACCTGGCCTGTTTGGGACCCTCGAGGACTGGAGTTTGACATGCATGCTCTAGAAGGAGCACAGCTGTGGGTGGGAGGTGGATTTGCTTTGCATCAAATGGTTTGGAGCAAGGTTTATTGTATGTATTATCATAATAACAATGCAATGCTTAACTTTTATTTCAGGAGGGATGACTGCAGAACAGAAGTGAATATTGAAGCCATGTGTTCCTTTTCTTGCAAAAGAGAAAATTTGAAGGACAGTTGAAGAGAAGGAAAATTACTACACAGAGACAGATAAGCAATGTGTATATTTCTCATTTACCATTTAGTATTTGTCGTTTTATTGACTCCACACAATCCGGCTGCTACGGGTTTCACATTGAATATTTTCATCTCTACTCTACCCCTTCCTGTGATCTGAACCATGCAAGTTTTCGTTGATTCAATACATCATGAGTAGAGTGTGGCTACAGTATGAAGTAAAGACCCAAGGACCACATCTACTACCATTCATAACAAGAACATGTGCAGTAGCGCACAGCTGCAGTTCTATGTGATTGTTATGAAAGGTTGAGGTGGTTCAATTCTATGAATCTGGAGTGGGATGGATCCTGTTTGCATCATATGGTTTCATCTAGGCCAGTAGATTATATAACTCTCAGTACAGGTTACACATGGCATCAGTATTAGTGATTTAAAGAGGAGGAAAGCTTCAATGTGGAGAACAAAGCCAAGTAATGTTGAAGTTACTCCTTTTACCATTTACTTGGTCAGTCTGTACTGTCTACTCTCCACACAGCTGCTAAGGATCTTCCATTTTAAATACTTTCACCTCCTATTCTGCACTGCTTTGCTGCCCATTATTCAGAGATGCGTTCCAGTCATGTTTAGCACTCTGAATCTCTCTGCAGTCATTGGTTCAGCACATCATGGGTAGAGCATGGCTACAGATACAGCAAGCTATTATTATTTTACCGGCTGATCACCCATAATATTGCATTAAAACATAGAATATCACTTAATTTCCAAAAGATTCAGTGATGCTGATAATGCAGAATCTCACAACATTTCCCATCATAATGCCATAATGCACAAGTGGGAGAAATAATCCTTGCTATATCTGTACATTGTGTGACGTATTACCTCAATGACCAATGAGAGCAAGTACATCTTCTGTATAGAGCGGCTGTGTTATGATGCAGTTATTGATCATCATTGACATAATCACAAGAATCTTATGCAAAGGGAAATTGTCCGCAGCGAAGTGAGATTTCAGCCCCCAAACGTCTGTAATATTAATGCAATGTCTTACTTTTGTTGCAGTGAACACTGAAGAGACGGATCTACTACAACACTGTACAGGATGAGCATACGCTACAAGCAGCAAAATGATCTTGCAGTTGACAGTATGTTGTTCTGGTAATGTGCACAATTATTATTTATGGGCTACACACCACAGTGCTGGACATATTCTGTTAACTTCAACTCTACTCCTAACATGGAGATGTCTTCCTGGTGTTACTGATTCAGTACATCATATGCACAGTGTGGTTATGATATGATGGATTGATTTAATGAACCCACCAACCAATGATGACATCTGCATCATCTTCTGTAACGTGCAGCTACAGCATGATATTATCAGCATTTGGTGCGGTATAATCAGAGGTATCTATGTGCTTTTGTGCCTGTTTTAAGTCCTCCAGCTTAACGCCCCTACACCTCCCACTACACAGGCATACTTACTTATGCATACACTGACATCTGGCATACCTACACACACCCCAGGGCCACTTCCTTCCCCTGATGTCAGGGAGAGGATGGGCATGCAGAGTGCAGTAAGTCTCCACGTTACTCTGGCCAACAGTCTTGGCCTACCTCCAGCATCTGTCACCCACAACATCTGTTCCCTCCTTGTAAAGTGCTGAACTATCTCACCTGGGTCAGTGCTATAGCTGATCACAGTGCCCGATCAGGATGTCACTGTGACAGGCAGCAGTGCAGATTGACCGGTCAATCAATGCAGTGCCGCAACATACTGCTGCGGCACAGTTTATTCGAGCATTTGCCCGTTCTGTGCCGCAGCAGTAGCCTGGCGCGCGCCCGAGTGTGACGGGCGCACGCCGAAGCAGCGGAAGAGCGCCCTCCGATCGGGGCGCTCTCCCTACCGCTGCCGGGTCCCCCGGAACCCCCTGCCGCTGTCCCGCGATCGCGGGACACCAGGGCTCCCTCGGGGAGCCCCTGGACATGCGTGCAGCGGGCGCACGCTCCCGATGACGCGTGACCGCGCCCGAGGGGCGGCCACTAGCAAGCCGGGAGATTTCCCGGCTTGCGGTACCGACCACACTTCAATAAAGTGTGTCGGTAGTGTATGCACTAAATGAGATTTCCGTGCCCCCAGTCAGGTTACTCCCTGGGCAGTGACCCTGCTCACACCCTCCCCTAGTTCCACCTCTGATCACAATTATCTCTCTTGGAGAGTGTAGCAAATTGGAGTTGGGGGAATCTCACCTCTGCCATGCATGGTCACAATCTGGGCACAGGACCCAAATAGTGGGCAATGTGGCACTTCTTACAGTAGAGAATAAGTAACTTTATTCTTTACTTGTGTATTAAGGACCTTATTTGCATTAAATTCAGTCCACATGGGACCAAGACTTTCTGGCTTACTGAACAAAGTGGAATTGTTTCGTAGAGGGTGGAGAATTGTATTTTATCTGAAATTACCCCCTCTGCACAAAATACAAACAATTATACCCATACAAGTACCTTGTGGAAGTTGTTGCCCTCTATCTTCCTGTGGTCTCTCCCTGTTTCTCACCGTGCCTCCTCCCATTTCCTTGCACCTGTGCGTCTCCGCATATATCCCTATACTCAGAGCCGGCTCCGGTCAGTGACATGGGATGCCCAAATATGAGCATACCCATATATGGGCATCCATGCCACTGACCGGAGCCCGCTCTGTTGCGGATATGGAGAGAGACTGGGAGATTTACATCCCCTTATAATTCATATGGTGCATAGTACCGGCACGTATTGTTTTACCGGTACTGTGTACCTTCCTACTTCCACACTGGTACAGTATATGCTGCAGTGGGACTGAGAGGGATATATTGGTAACACATAGTCATTGTTGGGGGAATTCAATCCATTTTGAAAATAGTAATGAAATGTTTTTTACTTTTCTTTTTTTTCAGTAATGAAGAATGAAACATTTCTGTTAAAATTGAATTGGAGGTGAACTGGATTCATCATCAACTCTGCACCAGTGTGAATTGATGTTCTTTAATGTTCTGATAAGGTACATGCAACATCTCTTCCTCAACCCCTGCACCACTCTCTGCCTCTTGCCTCTCTCTCTCCACCTCCCTGCTAAGCGTATTAACCCATGCCCTCTAGATCGTATCCCCTCACACCTTACTGCATCTCTTAGTCCCCACTCTCACCCACATCTTCAATTCCTCCCTATTCTCTGGCTCTTTACCCTCTTACTTTAAGCCTGTAGTGGTCACCCTTTTCTCAGAAACAACCTACACCCTATGTGCCTTACTAACTACCGCCCTGTATCCCTCCTGCTGTTTGTCTCCTAATTGCTAGAATGTCAACATTCTTAAATCACATTCCCTCCTGGATCCTTTACAACCTGCCTTTCGTACAGCTCGTTCTACAGACTGTGCTTAAAGCAAATTCCCAAGGTCACTTTTCCCTACTAATCCTACTTGATCTATCTGCTGCGTTTGATGCTCTCAATCACTCTCCTCCTTCATATTCTAAACTCTCTCTTGGTATCCGTAACACAGTTCTATCCTGGTTTTCATCATAACTTTCCTGTCACACATTCTCCATCTCTGTTGCTAACATGTCTTCGTCTTCTATTGATCTGTCTGTGGGTATACATCAGGGCTCTGTTCTGAGATCTCTCTTTCTCTCTACATACTATCATTTGGTGACCTCATCAACTCTTTGTGACAATCCTATAAATAACAAATACAAATATCAGGTCATGGGAATAAGTGATTTGGACATAAAAGTAACATTTCGGAAGTGTGGACAACTAATACATCTTGTAGATTGCCTTTACAGTGTGATGTCATTGATTCAGTAGATTGTGTGCAGACCAGGACTGCAGTACAGTGTCACTCACATGGATGACTTGCGTGGTAGAAGCTCAAGAACAAGGATGTCAAACTCCAGTCCTCGAGGGCCGCAAACAGGCCAGGTTTTCAGGATATCCCTACTGAAAACCTGGCCTGTTTGGGACCCTCGAGGACTGGAGTTTGACATGCATGCTCTAGAAGGAGCACAGCTGTGGGTGGGAGGTGGATTTGCTTTGCATCAAATGGTTTGGAGCAAGGTTTATTGTATGTATTATCATAATAACAATGCAATGCTTAACTTTTATTTCAGGAGGGATGACTGCAGAACAGAAGTGAATATTGAAGCCATGTGTTCCTTTTCTTGCAAAAGAGAAAATTTGAAGGACAGTTGAAGAGAAGGAAAATTACTACACAGAGACAGATAAGCAATGTGTATATTTCTCATTTACCATTTAGTATTTGTCGTTTTATTGACTCCACACAATCCGGCTGCTACGGGTTTCACATTGAATATTTTCATCTCTACTCTACCCCTTCCTGTGATCTGAACCATGCAGGTTTTCGTTGATTCAATACATCATGAGTAGAGGGTGGCTACAGTATGAAGTAAAGACCCAAGGACCACATCTACTACCATTCATAACAAGAACATGTGCAGTAGCGCACAGCTGCAGTTCTATGTGATTGTTATGAAAGGTTGAGGTGGTTCAATTCTATGAATCTGGAGTGGGATGGATCCTGTTTGCATCATATGGTTTCATCTAGGCCAGTAGATTATATAACTCTCAGTACAGGTTACACATGGCATCAGTATTAGTGATTTAAAGAGGAGGAAAGCTTCAATGTGGAGAACAAAGCCAAGTAATGTTGAAGTTACTCCTTTTACCATTTACTTGGTCAGTCTGTACTGTCTACTCTCCACACAGCTGCTAAGGATCTTCCATTTTAAATACTTTCACCTCCTATTCTGCACTGCTTTGCTGCCCATTATTCAGAGATGCGTTCCAGTCATGTTTAGCACTCTGAATCTCTCTGCAGTCATTGGTTCAGCACATCATGGGTAGAGCATGGCTACAGATACAGCAAGCTATTATTATTTTACCGGCTGATCACCCATAATATTGCATTAAAACATAGAATATCACTTAATTTCCAAAAGATTCAGTGATGCTGATAATGCAGAATCTCACAACATTTCCCATCATAATGCCATAATGCACAAGTGGGAGAAATAATCCTTGCTATATCTGTACATTGTGTGACGTATTACCTCAATGACCAATGAGAGCAAGTACATCTTCTGTATAGAGCGGCTGTGTTATGATGCAGTTATTGATCATCATTGACATAATCACAAGAATCTTATGCAAAGGGAAATTGTCCGCAGCGAAGTGAGATTTCAGCCCCCAAACGTCTGTAATATTAATGCAATGTCTTACTTTTGTTGCAGTGAACACTGAAGAGACGGATCTACTACAACACTGTACAGGATGAGCATATGCTACAAGCAGCAAAATGATCTTGCAGTTGACAGTATGTTGTTCTGGTAATGTGCACAATTATTATTTATGGGCTACACACCACAGTGCTGGACATATTCTGTTAACTTCAACTCTACTCCTAACATGGAGATGTCTTCCTGGTGTTACTGATTCAGTACATCATATGCACAGTGTGGTTATGATATGATGGATTGATTTAATGAACCCACCAACCAATGATGACACCTGCATCATCTTCTGTAAAGTGCAGCTACAGCATGATATTATCAGCATTTGGTGCGGTATAATCAGAGGTATCTATGTGCTTTTGTGCCTGTTTTAAGTCCTCCAGCTTAACGCCCCTACACCTCCCACTACACAGGCATACTTACTTATGCATACACTGACATCTGGCATACCTACACACACCCCAGGGCCACTTCCTTCCCCTGATGTCAGGGAGAGGATGGGCATGCAGAGTGCAGTAAGTCTCCACGTTACTCTGGCCAACAGTCTTGGCCTACCTCCAGCATCTGTCACCCACAACATCTGTTCCCTCCTTGTAAAGTGCTGAACTATCTCACCTGGGTCAGTGCTATAGCTGATCACAGTGCCCGATCAGGATGTCACTGTGACAGGCAGCAGTGCAGATTGACCGGTCAATCAATGCAGTGCCGCAACATACTGCTGCGGCACAGTTTATTCGAGCATTTGCCCGTTCTGTGCCGCAGCAGTAGCCTGGCGCGCGCCCGAGTGTGACGGGCGCACGCCGAAGCAGCGGAAGAGCGCCCTCCGATCGGGGCGCTCTCCCTACCGCTGCCGGGTCCGCCGGGTCCCCCGGAACCCCCTGCCGCTGTCCCGCGATCGCGGGACACCAGGGCTCCCTCGGGGAGCCCCTGGACATGCGTGCAGCGGGCGCACGCTCCCGATGACGCGTGACCGCGCGTCTATGACGCGCGGCACGCCGAGGGGCGGCCACTAGCAAGCCGGGAGATTTCCCGGCTTGCGGTACCGACCACACTTCAATAAAGTGTGTCGGTAGTGTATGCACTAAATGAGATTTCCGTGCCCCCAGTCAGGTTACTCCCTGGGCAGTGACCCTGCTCACACCCTCCCCTAGTTCCACCTCTGATCACAATTATCTCTCTTGGAGAGTGTAGCAAATTGGAGTTGGGGGAATCTCACCTCTGCCATGCATGGTCACAATCTGGGCACAGGACCCAAATAGTGGGCAATGTGGCACTTCTTACAGTAGAGAATAAGTAACTTTATTCTTTACTTGTGTATTAAGGACCTTATTTGCATTAAATTCAGTCCACATGGGACCAAGACTTTCTGGCTTACTGAACAAAGTGGAATTGTTTCGTAGAGGGTGGAGAATTGTATTTTATCTGAAATTACCCCCTCTGCACAAAATACAAACAATTATACCCATACAAGTACCTTGTGGAAGTTGTTGCCCTCTATCTTCCTGTGGTCTCTCCCTGTTTCTCACCGTGCCTCCTCCCATTTCCTTGCACCTCTGCGTCTCCGCATATATCCCTATACTCAGAGCCGGCTCCGGTCAGTGACATGGGATGCCCAAATATGAGCATACCCATATATGGGCATCCATGCCACTGACCGGAGCCCGCTCTGTTGCGGATATGGAGAGAGACTGGGAGATTTACATCCCCTTATAATTCATATGGTGCATAGTACCGGCACGTATTGTTTTACCGGTACTGTGTACCTTCCTACTTTCACACTGGTACAGTATATGCTGCAGTGGGACTGAGAGGGATATATTGGTAACACATAGTCATTGTTGGGGGAATTCAATCCATTTTGAAAATAGTAATGAAATGTTTTTTACTTTTCTTTTTTTTCAGTAATGAAGAATGAAACATTTCTGTTAAAATTGAATTGGAGGTGAACTGGATTCATCATCAACTCTGCACCAGTGTGAATTGATGTTCTTTAATGTTCTGATAAGGTACATGCAACATCTCTTCCTCAACCCCTGCACCACTCTCTGCCTCTTGCCTCTCTCTCTCCACCTCCCTGCTAAGCGTATTAACCCATCTAATGTAATCCACATTCCATGTCTCACTTTACTCTTCACTTCTCACGTGCCCTCTGGAATGACTGCTCTCTGACTAACAAGGTCTATTTGTACATGACCTCTTCTGCTCTCATCATCCACCACCTCTCATTCCCCTCACCCCTGTCCTACTCGATACCTCAGCTTAATTGAACTCTCTCCTCTGACATCTACCCTTATCTCTAACCTCTCCTCACTTTCTGCTTAAACTAACTATCTTGTTAACTTTTACAATGCTATCATCTCCTCCTCCTCCCTCCTCCTCCTCCCTCCTCCATCATATATATGCCCCTTCTAGGCTCTGACACACTCATCCCTCTAAGGCCATGATTATCATGGGCACATGCTTGGTCATCCACAGTGTGTGCGAGCGATGCAGAGCCGCCTCGGACCTCAGTGCAGGGATTGCTGCATAACCCCAGCATCTGTCACCCACAAACAATACACACACTAATACTCCCCACAATACACACTATAATACCTCCTCAATACTAATCTCCCCAATAATATTATAGCTCCAAACACAATATACACAACACCCTTACACAAGATACACAATCTAGTACTCTCCTCTGCACCTCTACACACAATATAATACTCCCACACACACAATATACACACTACCCTCCTACCCCCATAAAATACAACCAATAATACACACACACTTTGTGGATGTTGGGACCAGCTCCCGGCATGCACCAGTGAAAGAGAGAGGCCCGCAGAAGCTCGGAAGAACTCCCTCCATCCGTGCCTTCCTCCGTTTCACATCTTCTCCCTGTCTCTCTCCCTCCCTTTCCTTGCATCTCCCTGCGTCTTTACGTATACCCAGTCAGTGACGGCTCTGGTCACGTGATGCCTTAATATGGGCTTATCCATATATGTTCATCCACGTCACTAATGTGATGCCCGCACTGTTGCGGAGCTGGTACTTACGACGGGCACTTATTGTTTTATCAGTACTGCGTACCTGACTCTACCGGCCTACTTTCAACACTAGTACAATATGTGCTTCACTACGAGTGAGTGGGGAATATTGGCATCACACAGTCACTGTTGAATATGCCATTCAATCCATTTTGAAAATAGTAATGCAATGTGGTTTTGTTTTGTTTGCTTTTTGCAGTAATGAAGAATGGAAAAGTTATATTAAAATTAAATTGGAGGGGGACTAGATTCAGCATTTCATCATGAACTCTGCACTTGTGAGAATTTAACTTCTTGAATACCCTGACAGGTACACGCAACATTAAGACTATAATCTGCTGTGCAAGCTTTCGTGCTATACCTCCCCCTCAGGTTTTGATTTATACATTTGCTCCCTCAATTCATGTCCTCTAATATTTGAAAGCTCTCTCCTAGCATTTTCTCTTTACCACAGAACGTCATCCCAATGTAACCTCTCTCTTGTTCTTTCTGCTTGCTGTTTCCTCACTCCTCTGTTAAACTTTTCTAATTTCTCTAACTTCCACACTCCTGCTTTTATCCACATGTTCTCCTCTTTCCTTCCCCTACCTTTGCATGTGTCTACACACTGCACCATTTGTACAGACCTCTATTGCAGCTATTTCTGCACTGCTCAATGAAAAGCACTCTTTAATATCCTATTCTCTGTGCCCCCTCTCTCTGCGCCCCCTCTTTTGGCGCCTCCTCTCTCTGCGCCCCCTCTCTCTGCGCCTATCTGTCTCATTCTCTCTACGTCCCTCTCTCTCTACATAGAGCTATCTCTGTCTCTCTCTACACCTATCTCTGTGTCTCCTTCTATGTTTGCTGATGTGTGGGATATCTCTTATAATCTTGAACCTGCTCATATACACATCGGGCCTCCCTGCCTCTGCCTCCCTGCTAAGAGTGTTAACCTATCTAATGTAATCCACATTCCTTTCCTTACTTTTCTCTTCCCTTCTCCTATGCCATCTGGAATGTCCGTTCTCTGACTAACAAGGCTCTAGTTGTACATGACCTCTTCTGCTCTCATCATTCACAATCAGTCATTCCCCTCACCCCATCTTACCTGTCCCACTGATTTGCCTCTGCTTAATTAAACTCTCCTCTGACATCTACTCTAACCTCTCTGCTCTCTCTCTCTTTCCGCTTAAACTAACAATCTTATTAACTCTTACAATGCTATCCTCCTATCTATATGCCCCCTCTAGGCTCTGACACACTTGTCCCTCTAGCCCACACCCTTGGCTAAATTCCCAAACATGTTCATCACACTTCCACTCGCTGTTCTTAATGCCTATGAAGGAAATCACACAATTGATATTTGATTTTTCTACAGTAAAAATGTCTCCAGTCCTGTATAAAGCTGCTCTCTGGGGCCAAACCACACTACTTTTTTTTCACATTCATCAACACTCAAATTTAATTTACGCTGTCTTTTTTTCCCTGTATTTGACTCCCTCCACTAACCTTCTCCTCACACTTGCCATCCTTCCTTCACTTCTCCTCAAGCATTTGACTACTTCAGAGGCAAGGTGGATGCCACCCACAAGGAGATTCCTTCTGTCCCTTCCCCCTTCTCTCCTTCTACCTAATTCTCCTTCTGCATTTGACTCCTTTTCTTCTCTTACAGAGCTGGAAGCTAATCATCTTCTCTTCTCCCTCTACCACATGCCCTCTAGATCGTATCCCCTCACACCTTACTGCATCTCTTAGTCCCCACTCTCACCCACATCTTCAATTCCTCCCTATTCTCTGGCTCTTTACCCTCTTACTTTAAGCCTGTAGTGGTCACCCTTTTCTCAGAAACAACCTACACCCTATGTGCCTTACTAACTACCGCCCTGTATCCCTCCTGCTGTTTGTCTCCTAATTGCTAGAATGTCAACATTCTTAAATCACATTCCCTCCTGGATCCTTTACAACCTGCCTTTCGTACAGCTCGTTCTACAGACTGTGCTTAAAGCAAATTCCCAAGGTCACTTTTCCCTACTAATCCTACTTGATCTATCTGCTGCGTTTGATGCTCTCAATCACTCTCCTCCTTCATATTCTAAACTCTCTCTTGGTATCCGTAACACAGTTCTATCCTGGTTTTCATCATAACTTTCCTGTCACACATTCTCCATCTCTGTTGCTAACATGTCTTCGTCTTCTATTGATCTGTCTGTGGGTATACATCAGGGCTCTGTTCTGAGATCTCTCTTTCTCTCTACATACTATCATTTGGTGACCTCATCAACTCTTTGTGACAATCCTATAAATAACAAATACAAATATCAGGTCATGGGAATAAGTGATTTGGACATAAAAGTAACATTTCGGAAGTGTGGACAACTAATACATCTTGTAGATTGCCTTTACAGTGTGATGTCATTGATTCAGTAGATTGTGTGCAGACCAGGACTGCAGTACAGTGTCACTCACATGGATGACTTGCGTGGTAGAAGCTCAAGAACAAGGATGTCAAACTCCAGTCCTCGAGGGCAGCAAACAGGCCAGGTTTTCAGGATATCCCTACTGAAAACCTGGCCTGTTTGGGACCCTCGAGGACTGGAGTTTGACATGCATGCTCTAGAAGGAGCACAGCTGTGGGTGGGAGGTGGATTTGCTTTGCATCAAATGGTTTGGAGCAAGGTTTATTGTATGTATTATCATAATAACAATGCAATGCTTAACTTTTATTTCAGGAGGGATGACTGCAGAACAGAAGTGAATATTGAAGCCATGTGTTCCTTTTCTTGCAAAAGAGAAAATTTGAAGGACAGTTGAAGAGAAGGAAAATTACTACACAGAGACAGATAAGCAATGTGTATATTTCTCATTTACCATTTAGTATTTGTCGTTTTATTGACTCCACACAATCCGGCTGCTACGGGTTTCACATTGAATATTTTCATCTCTACTCTACCCCTTCCTGTGATCTGAACCATGCAGGTTTTCGTTGATTCAATACATCATGAGTAGAGGGTGGCTACAGTATGAAGTAAAGACCCAAGGACCACATCTACTACCATTCATAACAAGAACATGTGCAGTAGCGCACAGCTGCAGTTCTATGTGATTGTTATGAAAGGTTGAGGTGGTTCAATTCTATGAATCTGGAGTGGGATGGATCCTGTTTGCATCATATGGTTTCATCTAGGCCAGTAGATTATATAACTCTCAGTACAGGTTACACATGGCATCAGTATTAGTGATTTAAAGAGGAGGAAAGCTTCAATGTGGAGAACAAAGCCAAGTAATGTTGAAGTTACTCCTTTTACCATTTACTTGGTCAGTCTGTACTGTCTACTCTCCACACAGCTGCTAAGGATCTTCCATTTTAAATACTTTCACCTCCTATTCTGCACTGCTTTGCTGCCCATTATTCAGAGATGCGTTCCAGTCATGTTTAGCACTCTGAATCTCTCTGCAGTCATTGGTTCAGCACATCATGGGTAGAGCATGGCTACAGATACAGCAAGCTATTATTATTTTACCGGCTGATCACCCATAATATTGCATTAAAACATAGAATATCACTTAATTTCCAAAAGATTCAGTGATGCTGATAATGCAGAATCTCACAACATTTCCCATCATAATGCCATAATGCACAAGTGGGAGAAATAATCCTTGCTATATCTGTACATTGTGTGACGTATTACCTCAATGACCAATGAGAGCAAGTACATCTTCTGTATAGAGCGGCTGTGTTATGATGCAGTTATTGATCATCATTGACATAATCACAAGAATCTTATGCAAAGGGAAATTGTCCGCAGCGAAGTGAGATTTCAGCCCCCAAACGTCTGTAATATTAATGCAATGTCTTACTTTTGTTGCAGTGAACACTGAAGAGACGGATCTACTACAACACTGTACAGGATGAGCATATGCTACAAGCAGCAAAATGATCTTGCAGTTGACAGTATGTTGTTCTGGTAATGTGCACAATTATTATTTATGGGCTACACACCACAGTGCTGGACATATTCTGTTAACTTCAACTCTACTCCTAACATGGAGATGTCTTCCTGGTGTTACTGATTCAGTACATCATATGCACAGTGTGGTTATGATATGATGGATTGATTTAATGAACCCACCAACCAATGATGACATCTGCATCATCTTCTGTAAAGTGCAGCTACAGCATGATATTATCAGCATTTGGTGCGGTATAATCAGAGGTATCTATGTGCTTTTGTGCCTGTTTTAAGTCCTCCAGCTTAACGCCCCTACACCTCCCACTACACAGGCATACTTACTTATGCATACACTGACATCTGGCATACCTACACACACCCCAGGGCCACTTCCTTCCCCTGATGTCAGGGAGAGGATGGGCATGCAGAGTGCAGTAAGTCTCCACGTTACTCTGGCCAACAGTCTTGGCCTACCTCCAGCATCTGTCACCCACAACATCTGTTCCCTCCTTGTAAAGTGCTGAACTATCTCACCTGGGTCAGTGCTATAGCTGATCACAGTGCCCGATCAGGATGTCACTGTGACAGGCAGCAGTGCAGATTGACCGGTCAATCAATGCAGTGCCGCAACATACTGCTGCGGCACAGTTTATTCGAGCATTTGCCCGTTCTGTGCCGCAGCAGTAGCCTGGCGCGCGCCCGAGTGTGACGGGCGCACGCCGAAGCAGCGGAAGAGCGCCCTCCGATCGGGGCGCTCTCCCTACCGCTGCCGGGTCCGCCGGGTCCCCCGGAACCCCCTGCCGCTGTCCCGCGATCGCGGGACACCAGGGCTCCCTCGGGGAGCCCCTGGACATGCGTGCAGCGGGCGCACGCTCCCGATGACGCGTGACCGCGCGTCTATGACGCGCGGCACGCCGAGGGGCGGCCACTAGCAAGCCGGGAGATTTCCCGGCTTGCGGTACCGACCACACTTCAATAAAGTGTGTCGGTAGTGTATGCACTAAATGAGATTTCCGTGCCCCCAGTCAGGTTACTCCCTGGGCAGTGACCCTGCTCACACCCTCCCCTAGTTCCACCTCTGATCACAATTATCTCTCTTGGAGAGTGTAGCAAATTGGAGTTGGGGGAATCTCACCTCTGCCATGCATGGTCACAATCTGGGCACAGGACCCAAATAGTGGGCAATGTGGCACTTCTTACAGTAGAGAATAAGTAACTTTATTCTTTACTTGTGTATTAAGGACCTTATTTGCATTAAATTCAGTCCACATGGGACCAAGACTTTCTGGCTTACTGAACAAAGTGGAATTGTTTCGTAGAGGGTGGAGAATTGTATTTGATCTGAAATTACCCCCTCTGCACAAAATACAAACAATTATACCCATACAAGTACCTTGTGGAAGTTGTTGCCCTCTATCTTCCTGTGGTCTCTCCCTGTTTCTCACCGTGCCTCCTCCCATTTCCTTGCACCTCTGCGTCTCCGCATATATCCCTATACTCAGAGCCGGCTCCGGTCAGTGACATGGGATGCCCAAATATGAGCATACCCATATATGGGCATCCATGCCACTGACCGGAGCCCGCTCTGTTGCGGATATGGAGAGAGACTGGGAGATTTACATCCCCTTATAATTCATATGGTGCATAGTACCGGCACGTATTGTTTTACCGGTACTGTGTACCTTCCTACTTTCACACTGGTACAGTATATGCTGCAGTGGGACTGAGAGGGATATATTGGTAACACATAGTCATTGTTGGGGGAATTCAATCCATTTTGAAAATAGTAATGAAATGTTTTTTACTTTTCTTTTTTTTCAGTAATGAAGAATGAAACATTTCTGTTAAAATTGAATTGGAGGTGAACTGGATTCATCATCAACTCTGCACCAGTGTGAATTGATGTTCTTTAATGTTCTGATAAGGTACATGCAACATCTCTTCCTCAACCCCTGCACCACTCTCTGCCTCTTGCCTCTCTCTCTCCACCTCCCTGCTAAGCGTATTAACCCATCTAATGTAATCCACATTCCATGTCTCACTTTACTCTTCACTTCTCACGTGCCCTCTGGAATGACTGCTCTCTGACTAACAAGGTCTATTTGTACATGACCTCTTCTGCTCTCATCATCCACCACCTCTCATTCCCCTCACCCCTGTCCTACTCGATACCTCAGCTTAATTGAACTCTCTCCTCTGACATCTACCCTTATCTCTAACCTCTCCTCACTTTCTGCTTAAACTAACTATCTTGTTAACTTTTACAATGCTATCATCTCCTCCTCCTCCCTCCTCCTCCTCCCTCCTCCATCATATATATGCCCCTTCTAGGCTCTGACACACTCATCCCTCTAAGGCCATGATTATCATGGGCACATGCTTGGTCATCCACAGTGTGTGCGAGCGATGCAGAGCCGCCTCGGACCTCAGTGCAGGGATTGCTGCATAACCCCAGCATCTGTCACCCACAAACAATACACACACTAATACTCCCCACAATACACACTATAATACCTCCTCAATACTAATCTCCCCAATAATATTATAGCTCCAAACACAATATACACAACACCCTTACACAAGATACACAATCTAGTACTCTCCTCTGCACCTCTACACACAATATAATACTCCCACACACACAATATACACACTACCCTCCTACCCCCATAAAATACAACCAATAATACACACACACTTTGTGGATGTTGGGACCAGCTCCCGGCATGCACCAGTGAAAGAGAGAGGCCCGCAGAAGCTCGGAAGAACTCCCTCCATCCGTGCCTTCCTCCGTTTCACATCTTCTCCCTGTCTCTCTCCCTCCCTTTCCTTGCATCTCCCTGCGTCTTTACGTATACCCAGTCAGTGACGGCTCTGGTCACGTGATGCCTTAATATGGGCTTATCCATATATGTTCATCCACGTCACTAATGTGATGCCCGCACTGTTGCGGAGCTGGTACTTACGACGGGCACTTATTGTTTTATCAGTACTGCGTACCTGACTCTACCGGCCTACTTTCAACACTAGTACAATATGTGCTTCACTACGAGTGAGTGGGGAATATTGGCATCACACAGTCACTGTTGAATATGCCATTCAATCCATTTTGAAAATAGTAATGCAATGTGGTTTTGTTTTGTTTGCTTTTTGCAGTAATGAAGAATGGAAAAGTTATATTAAAATTAAATTGGAGGGGGACTAGATTCAGCATTTCATCATGAACTCTGCACTTGTGAGAATTTAACTTCTTGAATACCCTGACAGGTACACGCAACATTAAGACTATAATCTGCTGTGCAAGCTTTCGTGCTATACCTCCCCCTCAGGTTTTGATTTATACATTTGCTCCCTCAATTCATGTCCTCTAATATTTGAAAGCTCTCTCCTAGCATTTTCTCTTTACCACAGAACGTCATCCCAATGTAACCTCTCTCTTGTTCTTTCTGCTGGCTGTTTCCTCACTCCTCTGTTAAACTTTTCTAATTTCTCTAACTTCCACACTCCTGCTTTTATCCACATGTTCTCCTCTTTCCTTCCCCTACCTTTGCATGTGTCTACACACTGCACCATTTGTACAGACCTCTATTGCAGCTATTTCTGCACTGCTCAATGAAAAGCACTCTTTAATATCCTATTCTCTGTGCCCCCTCTCTCTGCGCCCCCTCTTTTGGCGCCTCCTCTCTCTGCGCCCCCTCTCTCTGCGCCTATCTGTCTCATTCTCTCTACGTCCCTCTCTCTCTACATAGAGCTATCTCTGTCTCTCTCTACACCTATCTCTGTGTCTCCTTCTATGTTTGCTGATGTGTGGGATATCTCTTATAATCTTGAACCTGCTCATATACACATCGGGCCTCCCTGCTAAGAGTGTTAACCTATCTAATGTAATCCACATTCCTTTCCTTACTTTTCTCTTCCCTTCTCCTATGCCATCTGGAATGTCCGTTCTCTGACTAACAAGGCTCTAGTTGTACATGACCTCTTCTGCTCTCATCATTCACAATCAGTCATTCCCCTCACCCCATCTTACCTGTCCCACTGATTTGCCTCTGCTTAATTAAACTCTCCTCTGACATCTACTCTAACCTCTCTGCTCTCTCTCTCTTTCCGCTTAAACTAACAATCTTATTAACTCTTACAATGCTATCCTCCTATCTATATGCCCCCTCTAGGCTCTGACACACTTGTCCCTCTAGCCCACACCCTTGGCTAAATTCCCAAACATGTTCATCACACTTCCACTCGCTGTTCTTAATGCCTATGAAGGAAATCACACAATTGATATTTGATTTTTCTACAGTAAAAATGTCTCCAGTCCTGTATAAAGCTGCTCTCTGGGGCCAAACCACACTACTTTTTTTTCACATTCATCAACACTCAAATTTAATTTACGCTGTCTTTTTTTCCCTGTATTTGACTCCCTCCACTAACCTTCTCCTCACACTTGCCATCCTTCCTTCACTTCTCCTCAAGCATTTGACTACTTCAGAGGCAAGGTGGATGCCACCCACAAGGAGATTCCTTCTGTCCCTTCCCCCTTCTCTCCTTCTACCTAATTCTCCTTCTGCATTTGACTCCTTTTCTTCTCTTACAGAGCTGGAAGCTAATCATCTTCTCTTCTCCCTCTACCACATGCCCTCTAGATCGTATCCCCTCACACCTTACTGCATCTCTTAGTCCCCACTCTCACCCACATCTTCAATTCCTCCCTATTCTCTGGCTCTTTACCCTCTTACTTTAAGCCTGTAGTGGTCACCCTTTTCTCAGAAACAACCTACACCCTATGTGCCTTACTAACTACCGCCCTGTATCCCTCCTGCTGTTTGTCTCCTAATTGCTAGAATGTCAACATTCTTAAATCACATTCCCTCCTGGATCCTTTACAACCTGCCTTTCGTACAGCTCGTTCTACAGACTGTGCTTAAAGCAAATTCCCAAGGTCACTTTTCCCTACTAATCCTACTTGATCTATCTGCTGCGTTTGATGCTCTCAATCACTCTCCTCCTTCATATTCTAAACTCTCTCTTGGTATCCGTAACACAGTTCTATCCTGGTTTTCATCATAACTTTCCTGTCACACATTCTCCATCTCTGTTGCTAACATGTCTTCGTCTTCTATTGATCTGTCTGTGGGTATACATCAGGGCTCTGTTCTGAGATCTCTCTTTCTCTCTACATACTATCATTTGGTGACCTCATCAACTCTTTGTGACAATCCTATAAATAACAAATACAAATATCAGGTCATGGGAATAAGTGATTTGGACATAAAAGTAACATTTCGGAAGTGTGGACAACTAATACATCTTGTAGATTGCCTTTACAGTGTGATGTCATTGATTCAGTAGATTGTGTGCAGACCAGGACTGCAGTACAGTGTCACTCACATGGATGACTTGCGTGGTAGAAGCTCAAGAACAAGGATGTCAAACTCCAGTCCTCGAGGGCAGCAAACAGGCCAGGTTTTCAGGATATCCCTACTGAAAACCTGGCCTGTTTGGGACCCTCGAGGACTGGAGTTTGACATGCATGCTCTAGAAGGAGCACAGCTGTGGGTGGGAGGTGGATTTGCTTTGCATCAAATGGTTTGGAGCAAGGTTTATTGTATGTATTATCATAATAACAATGCAATGCTTAACTTTTATTTCAGGAGGGATGACTGCAGAACAGAAGTGAATATTGAAGCCATGTGTTCCTTTTCTTGCAAAAGAGAAAATTTGAAGGACAGTTGAAGAGAAGGAAAATTACTACACAGAGACAGATAAGCAATGTGTATATTTCTCATTTACCATTTAGTATTTGTCGTTTTATTGACTCCACACAATCCGGCTGCTACGGGTTTCACATTGAATATTTTCATCTCTACTCTACCCCTTCCTGTGATCTGAACCATGCAAGTTTTCGTTGATTCAATACATCATGAGTAGAGTGTGGCTACAGTATGAAGTAAAGACCCAAGGACCACATCTACTACCATTCATAACAAGAACATGTGCAGTAGCGCACAGCTGCAGTTCTATGTGATTGTTATGAAAGGTTGAGGTGGTTCAATTCTATGAATCTGGAGTGGGATGGATCCTGTTTGCATCATATGGTTTCATCTAGGCCAGTAGATTATATAACTCTCAGTACAGGTTACACATGGCATCAGTATTAGTGATTTAAAGAGGAGGAAAGCTTCAATGTGGAGAACAAAGCCAAGTAATGTTGAAGTTACTCCTTTTACCATTTACTTGGTCAGTCTGTACTGTCTACTCTCCACACAGCTGCTAAGGATCTTCCATTTTAAATACTTTCACCTCCTATTCTGCACTGCTTTGCTGCCCATTATTCAGAGATGCGTTCCAGTCATGTTTAGCACTCTGAATCTCTCTGCAGTCATTGGTTCAGCACATCATGGGTAGAGCATGGCTACAGATACAGCAAGCTATTATTATTTTACCGGCTGATCACCCATAATATTGCATTAAAACATAGAATATCACTTAATTTCCAAAAGATTCAGTGATGCTGATAATGCAGAATCTCACAACATTTCCCATCATAATGCCATAATGCACAAGTGGGAGAAATAATCCTTGCTATATCTGTACATTGTGTGACGTATTACCTCAATGACCGATGAGAGCAAGTACATCTTCTGTATAGAGCGGCTGTGTTATGATGCAGTTATTGATCATCATTGACATAATCACAAGAATCTTATGCAAAGGGAAATTGTCCGCAGCGAAGTGAGATTTCAGCCCCCAAACGTCTGTAATATTAATGCAATGTCTTACTTTTGTTGCAGTGAACACTGAAGAGACGGATCTACTACAACACTGTACAGGATGAGCATACGCTACAAGCAGCAAAATGATCTTGCAGTTGACAGTATGTTGTTCTGGTAATGTGCACAATTATTATTTATGGGCTACACACCACAGTGCTGGACATATTCTGTTAACTTCAACTCTACTCCTAACATGGAGATGTCTTCCTGGTGTTACTGATTCAGTACATCATATGCACAGTGTGGTTATGATATGATGGATTGATTTAATGAACCCACCAACCAATGATGACATCTGCATCATCTTCTGTAAAGTGCAGCTACAGCATGATATTATCAGCATTTGGTGCGGTATAATCAGAGGTATCTATGTGCTTTTGTGCCTGTTTTAAGTCCTCCAGCTTAACGCCCCTACACCTCCCACTACACAGGCATACTTACTTATGCATACACTGACATCTGGCATACCTACACACACCCCAGGGCCACTTCCTTCCCCTGATGTCAGGGAGAGGATGGGCATGCAGAGTGCAGTAAGTCTCCACGTTACTCTGGCCAACAGTCTTGGCCTACCTCCAGCATCTGTCACCCACAACATCTGTTCCCTCCTTGTAAAGTGCTGAACTATCTCACCTGGGTCAGTGCTATAGCTGATCACAGTGCCCGATCAGGATGTCACTGTGACAGGCAGCAGTGCAGATTGACCGGTCAATCAATGCAGTGCCGCAACATATGCACTAAATGAGATTTCCGTGCCCCCAGTCAGGTTACTCCCTGGGCAGTGACCCTGCTCACACCCTCCCCTAGTTCCACCTCTGATCACAATTATCTCTCTTGGAGAGTGTAGCAAATTGGAGTTGGGGGAATCTCACCTCTGCCATGCATGGTCACAATCTGGGCACAGGACCCAAATAGTGGGCAATGTGGCACTTCTTACAGTAGAGAATAAGTAACTTTATTCTTTACTTGTGTATTAAGGACCTTATTTGCATTAAATTCAGTCCACATGGGACCAAGACTTTCTGGCTTACTGAACAAAGTGGAATTGTTTCGTAGAGGGTGGAGAATTGTATTTTATCTGAAATTACCCCCTCTGCACAAAATACAAACAATTATACCCATACAAGTACCTTGTGGAAGTTGTTGCCCTCTATCTTCCTGTGGTCTCTCCCTGTTTCTCACCGTGCCTCCTCCCATTTCCTTGCACCTGTGCGTCTCCGCATATATCCCTATACTCAGAGCCGGCTCCGGTCAGTGACATGGGATGCCCAAATATGAGCATACCCATATATGGGCATCCATGCCACTGACCGGAGCCCGCTCTGTTGCGGATATGGAGAGAGACTGGGAGATTTACATCCCCTTATAATTCATATGGTGCATAGTACCGGCACGTATTGTTTTACCGGTACTGTGTACCTTCCTACTTTCACACTGGTACAGTATATGCTGCAGTGGGACTGAGAGGGATATATTGGTAACACATAGTCATTGTTGGGGGAATTCAATCCATTTTGAAAATAGTAATGAAATGTTTTTTACTTTTCTTTTTTTTCAGTAATGAAGAATGAAACATTTCTGTTAAAATTGAATTGGAGGTGAACTGGATTCATCATCAACTCTGCACCAGTGTGAATTGATGTTCTTTAATGTTCTGATAAGGTACATGCAACATCTCTTCCTCAACCCCTGCACCACTCTCTGCCTCTTGCCTCTCTCTCTCCACCTCCCTGCTAAGCGTATTAACCCATCTAATGTAATCCACATTCCATGTCTCACTTTACTCTTCACTTCTCACGTGCCCTCTGGAATGACTGCTCTCTGACTAACAAGGTCTATTTGTACATGACCTCTTCTGCTCTCATCATCCACCACCTCTCATTCCCCTCACCCCTGTCCTACTCGATACCTCAGCTTAATTGAACTCTCTCCTCTGACATCTACCCTTATCTCTAACCTCTCCTCACTTTCTGCTTAAACTAACTATCTTGTTAACTTTTACAATGCTATCATCTCCTCCTCCTCCCTCCTCCTCCTCCCTCCTCCATCATATATATGCCCCTTCTAGGCTCTGACACACTCATCCCTGTAAGGCCATGATTATCATGGGCACATGCTTGGTCATCCACAGTGCGTGCGAGCGATGCAGAGCCGCCTCGGACCTCAGTGCAGGGATTGCTGCATACCCCCAGCATCTGTCACCCACAAACAATACACACACTAATACTCCCCACAATACACACTATAATACCTCCTCAATACTAATCTCCCCAATAATATTATAGCTCCAAACACAATATACACAACACCCTTACACAAGATACACAATCTAGTACTCTCCTCTGCACCTCTACACACAATATAATACTCCCACACACACAATATACACACTACCCTCCTACCCCCATAAAATACAACCAATAATACACACACACTTTGTGGATGTTGGGACCAGCTCCCGGCATGCACCAGTGAAAGAGAGAGGCCCGCAGAAGCTCGGAAGAACTCCCTCCATCCGTGCCTTCCTCCGTTTCACATCTTCTCCCTGTCTCTCTCCCTCCCTTTCCTTGCATCTCCCTGCGTCTTTACGTATACCCAGTCAGTGACGGCTCTGGTCACGTGATGCCTTAATATGGGCTTATCCATATATGTTCATCCACGTCACTAATGTGATGCCCGCACTGTTGCGGAGCTGGTACTTACGACGGGCACTTATTGTTTTATCAGTACTGCGTACCTGACTCTACCGGCCTACTTTCAACACTAGTACAATATGTGCTTCACTACGAGTGAGTGGGGAATATTGGCATCACACAGTCACTGTTGAATATGCCATTCAATCCATTTTGAAAATAGTAATGCAATGTGGTTTTGTTTTGTTTGCTTTTTGCAGTAATGAAGAATGGAAAAGTTATATTAAAATTAAATTGGAGGGGGACTAGATTCAGCATTTCATCATGAACTCTGCACTTGTGAGAATTTAACTTCTTGAATACCCTGACAGGTACACGCAACATTAAGACTATAATCTGCTGTGCAAGCTTTCGTGCTATACCTCCCCCTCAGGTTTTGATTTATACATTTGCTCCCTCAATTCATGTCCTCTAATATTTGAAAGCTCTCTCCTAGCATTTTCTCTTTACCACAGAACGTCATCCCAATGTAACCTCTCTCTTGTTCTTTCTGCTGGCTGTTTCCTCACTCCTCTGTTAAACTTTTCTAATTTCTCTAACTTCCACACTCCTGCTTTTATCCACATGTTCTCCTCTTTCCTTCCCCTACCTTTGCATGTGTCTACACACTGCACCATTTGTACAGACCTCTATTGCAGCTATTTCTGCACTGCTCAATGAAAAGCACTCTTTAATATCCTATTCTCTGTGCCCCCTCTCTCTGCGCCCCCTCTTTTGGCGCCTCCTCTCTCTGCGCCCCCTCTCTCTGCGCCTATCTGTCTCATTCTCTCTACGTCCCTCTCTCTCTACATAGAGCTATCTCTGTCTCTCTCTACACCTATCTCTGTGTCTCCTTCTATGTTTGCTGATGTGTGGGATATCTCTTATAATCTTGAACCTGCTCATATACACATCGGGCCTCCCTGCCTCTGCCTCCCTGCTAAGAGTGTTAACCTATCTAATGTAATCCACATTCCTTTCCTTACTTTTCTCTTCCCTTCTCCTATGCCATCTGGAATGTCCGTTCTCTGACTAACAAGGCTCTAGTTGTACATGACCTCTTCTGCTCTCATCATTCACAATCAGTCATTCCCCTCACCCCATCTTACCTGTCCCACTGATTTGCCTCTGCTTAATTAAACTCTCCTCTGACATCTACTCTAACCTCTCTGCTCTCTCTCTCTTTCCGCTTAAACTAACAATCTTATTAACTCTTACAATGCTATCCTCCTATCTATATGCCCCCTCTAGGCTCTGACACACTTGTCCCTCTAGCCCACACCCTTGGCTAAATTCCCAAACATGTTCATCACACTTCCACTCGCTGTTCTTAATGCCTATGAAGGAAATCACACAATTGATATTTGATTTTTCTACAGTAAAAATGTCTCCAGTCCTGTATAAAGCTGCTCTCTGGGGCCAAACCACACTACTTTTTTTTCACATTCATCAACACTCAAATTTAATTTACGCTGTCTTTTTTTCCCTGTATTTGACTCCCTCCACTAACCTTCTCCTCACACTTGCCATCCTTCCTTCACTTCTCCTCAAGCATTTGACTACTTCAGAGGCAAGGTGGATGCCACCCACAAGGAGATTCCTTCTGTCCCTTCCCCCTTCCCCCTTCTCTCCTTCTACCTAATTCTCCTTCTGCATTTGACTCTTTTTCTTCTCTTACAGAGCTGGAAGCAAATCATCTTCTCTTCTCCCTTTACCACATGCCCTCTAGATCGTATCCCCTCACACCTTACTGCATCTCTTAGTCCCCACTCTCACCCACATCTTCAATTCCTCCCTATTCTCTGGCTCTTTACCCTCTTACTTTAAGCCTGTAGTGGTCACCCTTTTCTCAGAAACAACCTACACCCTATGTGCCTTACTAACTACCGCCCTGTATCCCTCCTGCTGTTTGTCTCCTAATTGCTAGAATGTCAACATTCTTAAATCACATTCCCTCCTGGATCCTTTACAACCTGCCTTTCGTACAGCTCGTTCTACAGACTGTGCTTAAAGCAAATTCCCAAGGTCACTTTTCCCTACTAATCCTACTTGATCTATCTGCTGCGTTTGATGCTCTCAATCACTCTCCTCCTTCATATTCTAAACTCTCTCTTGGTATCCGTAACACAGTTCTATCCTGGTTTTCATCATAACTTTCCTGTCACACATTCTCCATCTCTGTTGCTAACATGTCTTCGTCTTCTATTGATCTGTCTGTGGGTATACATCAGGGCTCTGTTCTGAGATCTCTCTTTCTCTCTACATACTATCATTTGGTGACCTCATCAACTCTTTGTGACAATCCTATAAATAACAAATACAAATATCAGGTCATGGGAATAAGTGATTTGGACATAAAAGTAACATTTCGGAAGTGTGGACAACTAATACATCTTGTAGATTGCCTTTACAGTGTGATGTCATTGATTCAGTAGATTGTGTGCAGACCAGGACTGCAGTACAGTGTCACTCACATGGATGACTTGCGTGGTAGAAGCTCAAGAACAAGGATGTCAAACTCCAGTCCTCGAGGGCCGCAAACAGGCCAGGTTTTCAGGATATCCCTACTGAAAACCTGGCCTGTTTGGGACCCTCGAGGACTGGAGTTTGACATGCATGCTCTAGAAGGAGCACAGCTGTGGGTGGGAGGTGGATTTGCTTTGCATCAAATGGTTTGGAGCAAGGTTTATTGTATGTATTATCATAATAACAATGCAATGCTTAACTTTTATTTCAGGAGGGATGACTGCAGAACAGAAGTGAATATTGAAGCCATGTGTTCCTTTTCTTGCAAAAGAGAAAATTTGAAGGACAGTTGAAGAGAAGGAAAATTACTACACAGAGACAGATAAGCAATGTGTATATTTCTCATTTACCATTTAGTATTTGTCGTTTTATTGACTCCACACAATCCGGCTGCTACGGGTTTCACATTGAATATTTTCATCTCTACTCTACCCCTTCCTGTGATCTGAACCATGCAAGTTTTCGTTGATTCAATACATCATGAGTAGAGTGTGGCTACAGTATGAAGTAAAGACCCAAGGACCACATCTACTACCATTCATAACAAGAACATGTGCAGTAGCGCACAGCTGCAGTTCTATGTGATTGTTATGAAAGGTTGAGGTGGTTCAATTCTATGAATCTGGAGTGGGATGGATCCTGTTTGCATCATATGGTTTCATCTAGGCCAGTAGATTATATAACTCTCAGTACAGGTTACACATGGCATCAGTATTAGTGATTTAAAGAGGAGGAAAGCTTCAATGTGGAGAACAAAGCCAAGTAATGTTGAAGTTACTCCTTTTACCATTTACTTGGTCAGTCTGTACTGTCTACTCTCCACACAGCTGCTAAGGATCTTCCATTTTAAATACTTTCACCTCCTATTCTGCACTGCTTTGCTGCCCATTATTCAGAGATGCGTTCCAGTCATGTTTAGCACTCTGAATCTCTCTGCAGTCATTGGTTCAGCACATCATGGGTAGAGCATGGCTACAGATACAGCAAGCTATTATTATTTTACCGGCTGATCACCCATAATATTGCATTAAAACATAGAATATCACTTAATTTCCAAAAGATTCAGTGATGCTGATAATGCAGAATCTCACAACATTTCCCATCATAATGCCATAATGCACAAGTGGGAGAAATAATCCTTGCTATATCTGTACATTGTGTGACGTATTACCTCAATGACCAATGAGAGCAAGTACATCTTCTGTATAGAGCGGCTGTGTTATGATGCAGTTATTGATCATCATTGACATAATCACAAGAATCTTATGCAAAGGGAAATTGTCCGCAGCGAAGTGAGATTTCAGCCCCCAAACGTCTGTAATATTAATGCAATGTCTTACTTTTGTTGCAGTGAACACTGAAGAGACGGATCTACTACAACACTGTACAGGATGAGCATACGCTACAAGCAGCAAAATGATCTTGCAGTTGACAGTATGTTGTTCTGGTAATGTGCACAATTATTATTTATGGGCTACACACCACAGTGCTGGACATATTCTGTTAACTTCAACTCTACTCCTAACATGGAGATGTCTTCCTGGTGTTACTGATTCAGTACATCATATGCACAGTGTGGTTATGATATGATGGATTGATTTAATGAACCCACCAACCAATGATGACATCTGCATCATCTTCTGTAAAGTGCAGCTACAGCATGATATTATCAGCATTTGGTGCGGTATAATCAGAGGTATCTATGTGCTTTTGTGCCTGTTTTAAGTCCTCCAGCTTAACGCCCCTACACCTCCCACTACACAGGCATACTTACTTATGCATACACTGACATCTGGCATACCTACACACACCCCAGGGCCACTTCCTTCCCCTGATGTCAGGGAGAGGATGGGCATGCAGAGTGCAGTAAGTCTCCACGTTACTCTGGCCAACAGTCTTGGCCTACCTCCAGCATCTGTCACCCACAACATCTGTTCCCTCCTTGTAAAGTGCTGAACTATCTCACCTGGGTCAGTGCTATAGCTGATCACAGTGCCCGATCAGGATGTCACTGTGACAGGCAGCAGTGCAGATTGACCGGTCAATCAATGCAGTGCCGCAACATACTGCTGCGGCACAGTTTATTCGAGCATTTGCCCGTTCTGTGCCGCAGCAGTAGCCTGGCGCGCGCCCGAGTGTGACGGGCGCACGCCGAAGCAGCGGAAGAGCGCCCTCCGATCGGGGCGCTCTCCCTACCGCTGCCGGGTCCGCCGGGTCCCCCGGAACCCCCTGCCGCTGTCCCGCGATCGCGGGACACCAGGGCTCCCTCGGGGAGCCCCTGGACATGCGTGCAGCGGGCGCACGCTCCCGATGACGCGTGACCGCGCGTCTATGACGCGCGGCACGCCGAGGGGCGGCCACTAGCAAGCCGGGAGATTTCCCGGCTTGCGGTACCGACCACACTTCAATAAAGTGTGTCGGTAGTGTATGCACTAAATGAGATTTCCGTGCCCCCAGTCAGGTTACTCCCTGGGCAGTGACCCTGCTCACACCCTCCCCTAGTTCCACCTCTGATCACAATTATCTCTCTTGGAGAGTGTAGCAAATTGGAGTTGGGGGAATCTCACCTCTGCCATGCATGGTCACAATCTGGGCACAGGACCCAAATAGTGGGCAATGTGGCACTTCTTACAGTAGAGAATAAGTAACTTTATTCTTTACTTGTGTATTAAGGACCTTATTTGCATTAAATTCAGTCCACATGGGACCAAGACTTTCTGGCTTACTGAACAAAGTGGAATTGTTTCGTAGAGGGTGGAGAATTGTATTTTATCTGAAATTACCCCCTCTGCACAAAATACAAACAATTATACCCATACAAGTACCTTGTGGAAGTTGTTGCCCTCTATCTTCCTGTGGTCTCTCCCTGTTTCTCACCGTGCCTCCTCCCATTTCCTTGCACCTCTACGTCTCCGCATATATCCCTATACTCAGAGCCGGCTCCGGTCAGTGACATGGGATGCCCAAATATGAGCATACCCATATATGGGCATCCATGCCACTGACCGGAGCCCGCTCTGTTGCGGATATGGAGAGAGACTGGGAGATTTACATCCCCTTATAATTCATATGGTGCATAGTACCGGCACGTATTGTTTTACCGGTACTGTGTACCTTCCTACTTCCACACTGGTACAGTATATGCTGCAGTGGGACTGAGAGGGATATATTGGTAACACATAGTCATTGTTGGGGGAATTCAATCCATTTTGAAAATAGTAATGAAATGTTTTTTACTTTTCTTTTTTTTCAGTAATGAAGAATGAAACATTTCTGTTAAAATTGAATTGGAGGTGAACTGGATTCATCATCAACTCTGCACCAGTGTGAATTGATGTTCTTTAATGTTCTGATAAGGTACATGCAACATCTCTTCCTCAACCCCTGCACCACTCTCTGCCTCTTGCCTCTCTCTCTCCACCTCCCTGCTAAGCGTATTAACCCATGCCCTCTAGATCGTATCCCCTCACACCTTACTGCATCTCTTAGTCCCCACTCTCACCCACATCTTCAATTCCTCCCTATTCTCTGGCTCTTTACCCTCTTACTTTAAGCCTGTAGTGGTCACCCTTTTCTCAGAAACAACCTACACCCTATGTGCCTTACTAACTACCGCCCTGTATCCCTCCTGCTGTTTGTCTCCTAATTGCTAGAATGTCAACATTCTTAAATCACATTCCCTCCTGGATCCTTTACAACCTGCCTTTCGTACAGCTCGTTCTACAGACTGTGCTTAAAGCAAATTCCCAAGGTCACTTTTCCCTACTAATCCTACTTGATCTATCTGCTGCGTTTGATGCTCTCAATCACTCTCCTCCTTCATATTGTAAACTCTCTCTTGGTATCCGTAACACAGTTCTATCCTGGTTTTCATCATAACTTTCCTGTCACACATTCTCCATCTCTGTTGCTAACATGTCTTCGTCTTCTATTGATCTGTCTGTGGGTATACATCAGGGCTCTGTTCTGAGATCTCTCTTTCTCTCTACATACTATCATTTGGTGACCTCATCAACTCTTTGTGACAATCCTATAAATAACAAATACAAATATCAGGTCATGGGAATAAGTGATTTGGACATAAAAGTAACATTTCGGAAGTGTGGACAACTAATACATCTTGTAGATTGCCTTTACAGTGTGATGTCATTGATTCAGTAGATTGTGTGCAGACCAGGACTGCAGTACAGTGTCACTCACATGGATGACTTGCGTGGTAGAAGCTCAAGAACAAGGATGTCAAACTCCAGTCCTCGAGGGCCGCAAACAGGCCAGGTTTTCAGGATATCCCTACTGAAAACCTGGCCTGTTTGGGACCCTCGAGGACTGGAGTTTGACATGCATGCTCTAGAAGGAGCACAGCTGTGGGTGGGAGGTGGATTTGCTTTGCATCAAATGGTTTGGAGCAAGGTTTATTGTATGTATTATCATAATAACAATGCAATGCTTAACTTTTATTTCAGGAGGGATGACTGCAGAACAGAAGTGAATATTGAAGCCATGTGTTCCTTTTCTTGCAAAAGAGAAAATTTGAAGGACAGTTGAAGAGAAGGAAAATTACTACACAGAGACAGATAAGCAATGTGTATATTTCTCATTTACCATTTAGTATTTGTCGTTTTATTGACTCCACACAATCCGGCTGCTACGGGTTTCACATTGAATATTTTCATCTCTACTCTACCCCTTCCTGTGATCTGAACCATGCAGGTTTTCGTTGATTCAATACATCATGAGTAGAGGGTGGCTACAGTATGAAGTAAAGACCCAAGGACCACATCTACTACCATTCATAACAAGAACATGTGCAGTAGCGCACAGCTGCAGTTCTATGTGATTGTTATGAAAGGTTGAGGTGGTTCAATTCTATGAATCTGGAGTGGGATGGATCCTGTTTGCATCATATGGTTTCATCTAGGCCAGTAGATTATATAACTCTCAGTACAGGTTACACATGGCATCAGTATTAGTGATTTAAAGAGGAGGAAAGCTTCAATGTGGAGAACAAAGCCAAGTAATGTTGAAGTTACTCCTTTTACCATTTACTTGGTCAGTCTGTACTGTCTACTCTCCACACAGCTGCTAAGGATCTTCCATTTTAAATACTTTCACCTCCTATTCTGCACTGCTTTGCTGCCCATTATTCAGAGATGCGTTCCAGTCATGTTTAGCACTCTGAATCTCTCTGCAGTCATTGGTTCAGCACATCATGGGTAGAGCATGGCTACAGATACAGCAAGCTATTATTATTTTACCGGCTGATCACCCATAATATTGCATTAAAACATAGAATATCACTTAATTTCCAAAAGATTCAGTGATGCTGATAATGCAGAATCTCACAACATTTCCCATCATAATGCCATAATGCACAAGTGGGAGAAATAATCCTTGCTATATCTGTACATTGTGTGACGTATTACCTCAATGACCAATGAGAGCAAGTACATCTTCTGTATAGAGCGGCTGTGTTATGATGCAGTTATTGATCATCATTGACATAATCACAAGAATCTTATGCAAAGGGAAATTGTCCGCAGCGAAGTGAGATTTCAGCCCCCAAACGTCTGTAATATTAATGCAATGTCTTACTTTTGTTGCAGTGAACACTGAAGAGACGGATCTACTACAACACTGTACAGGATGAGCATACGCTACAAGCAGCAAAATGATCTTGCAGTTGACAGTATGTTGTTCTGGTAATGTGCACAATTATTATTTATGGGCTACACACCACAGTGCTGGACATATTCTGTTAACTTCAACTCTACTCCTAACATGGAGATGTCTTCCTGGTGTTACTGATTCAGTACATCATATGCACAGTGTGGTTATGATATGATGGATTGATTTAATGAACCCACCAACCAATGATGACATCTGCATCATCTTCTGTAAAGTGCAGCTACAGCATGATATTATCAGCATTTGGTGCGGTATAATCAGAGGTATCTATGTGCTTTTGTGCCTGTTTTAAGTCCTCCAGCTTAACGCCCCTACACCTCCCACTACACAGGCATACTTACTTATGCATACACTGACATCTGGCATACCTACACACACCCCAGGGCCACTTCCTTCCCCTGATGTCAGGGAGAGGATGGGCATGCAGAGTGCAGTAAGTCTCCACGTTACTCTGGCCAACAGTCTTGGCCTACCTCCAGCATCTGTCACCCACAACATCTGTTCCCTCCTTGTAAAGTGCTGAACTATCTCACCTGGGTCAGTGCTATAGCTGATCACAGTGCCCGATCAGGATGTCACTGTGACAGGCAGCAGTGCAGATTGACCGGTCAATCAATGCAGTGCCGCAACATATGCACTAAATGAGATTTCCGTGCCCCCAGTCAGGTTACTCCCTGGGCAGTGACCCTGCTCACACCCTCCCCTAGTTCCACCTCTGATCACAATTATCTCTCTTGGAGAGTGTAGCAAATTGGAGTTGGGGGAATCTCACCTCTGCCATGCATGGTCACAATCTGGGCACAGGACCCAAATAGTGGGCAATGTGGCACTTCTTACAGTAGAGAATAAGTAACTTTATTCTTTACTTGTGTATTAAGGACCTTATTTGCATTAAATTCAGTCCACATGGGACCAAGACTTTCTGGCTTACTGAACAAAGTGGAATTGTTTCGTAGAGGGTGGAGAATTGTATTTTATCTGAAATTACCCCCTCTGCACAAAATACAAACAATTATACCCATACAAGTACCTTGTGGAAGTTGTTGCCCTCTATCTTCCTGTGGTCTCTCCCTGTTTCTCACCGTGCCTCCTCCCATTTCCTTGCACCTGTGCGTCTCCGCATATATCCCTATACTCAGAGCCGGCTCCGGTCAGTGACATGGGATGCCCAAATATGAGCATACCCATATATGGGCATCCATGCCACTGACCGGAGCCCGCTCTGTTGCGGATATGGAGAGAGACTGGGAGATTTACATCCCCTTATAATTCATATGGTGCATAGTACCGGCACGTATTGTTTTACCGGTACTGTGTACCTTCTTACTTTCACACTGGTACAGTATGTGCTGCAGTGGGACTGAGAGGGATATATTGGTAACACATAGTCATTGGTGGGGGAATTCAATCCTTTTTGAAAATAGTAATGCATTGTTTTTTACTTTTTTTTTTGCAGTAATGAAGAATGAAAAAGTTCTGTTAAAATTGAATTGGACGTGAACTGGATTCAGCATTTCATCATCAACTCTGCACCAGTGTGAATTGACGTTCTTTAATGTTCTGACAAGGAACATGCAACATCTCTTCCTCTACCCCTACACCACCCTCTGCCTCTTGCCTCTCTCTCCACCTCCCTGCTAAGCGTATTAACCCATCTAATGTAATCCACATTCCTTGTCTCACTTTACTCTTCCCTTCTCACGTGCCCTCTGGAATGTCTGCTCTACGACTAACATGGTCTATTTGTACATGACCTCTTCTGCTCTCATCATCCACCACTTCTCATTCCCCTCACCCCTGTCCTACTCGATACCTCAGCTTAATTGAACTCTCTCCTCTGACATCTACCCTTATCTCTAACCTCTCCTCACTTTCTGCTTAAACTAGCTATCTTGTTAACTCTTACAATGCTATCATCTCCTCCTCCCTCCTCCTCCATCATCTATATGCCCCTTCTAGGCTCTGACACACTCATCCCTCTAAGGCCGTGATTATCATGGGCACACGCTTGGTTGTCCACAGTGCGTGCGAGCGATGCAGGGCCTCCCCGTCGCCTCGGACCTCAGTGCAGGGATTGCTGGAGCGACAGGCATGCGCTAACTTTGCCATCTGTTGCGTGCTTACTATAGACGCAGCCTAACCCATGCATTGGTTTAATTCACAAGCACGCTCTCATCACACTTCATCACATCACACTGCTGCTCTTAACACCTATGGAGGAAATCTCACAGTCTGATTTTCTACACTAAACCTTTGTCCTGTTCTGTAAAACTCTGCTCCTTTTTTTAAGGTCAAACACTACTTTTTCCTCACTCATCAACACTCCAATTTCATTCACACTGTCTTCTATGTATTTGAGTCCCACCACTGACTTTCTCCTCCCACTTAACATCCATCCTTTATTTCTCCTCAAGCCTTTGCTCACTTGAGGCAAGGTGGATGCCATCCACAAGTAGATTCGTTCTCTCCCTTCCCCCTCTCTCTTTTTCTATCTAGATCTCATTGCACTCTTGACTCCTTTTCTCCTGTCACAAAGCTGGAACCTGATCTTCTCTTCTCCCTCTACCACATGCCCTCTCAATCCTATATTCTCACTCTCACCCACATCTTCAATTCCTCCATATCCTTTGGCTCTTTCAACTCTTCCTTTTAAGCATGCAGTGGTCACCCCTATTCTCAAAAATAACCTTGACCTTGTGTGAATTTCTAACTATCGCCCTGTATCCGTCCTACCATTTGCCTCCTAATTGCTAGAACGTCTTGTGATCTCCCGTTTGATCAACATTCTTAAATCACATGCTCCTCTGGGCCCTTCACAATCTGCCTTTCCCAATGTAACCAATTATGTACATAAAGAAAATTCCCAAGGTCCATTTTACTTACTAATCCTGCTTGATCTCTCTTCTGCTTTTGATACTGTCAATCACTCTTCTCATTCATATTCTAAACTCTTTCTTCGTATCCGCAGCAAACTTATATCCTGGTTTTCATCATACTTCTCCATCACACATTCTCCATCTCTGTTGCTAACGTGTCTTTGTCTCCTGTTGTTTTGTCTGTTGGTATACCTCAGGACTCTGTTCTGGGACCTCTCTCACTACATACTATCACTAGTTGACCTTATCAACTATTTTGGCCCTTGATATCATCTCTATGCAGATGATACACACACCTATCCACCCTACCGTCACTCCTGCAATTTAGTTCCTAGTTTCGGGTCGCCTCCTGGCTATATCCTCCATGGATGACACTCTTCTGCCTTAAACCTAATGTCTAAAACTGAGCTCCTCATATTTCCCCCTAAATCTGGCCTAATATCACCTTTCTCCATCGCAGTAAACAGTACTACCATCATCCTGTCATGAAAGCACATTGCCTAGGAGTAACATTTGACTCTTCCCTTTCCATCTTCATTCACGACACTGGCTAAAGTTTGTCGATTCTTTCTCTGTAATATTTCCAAGATTTGCCCTTTTCTCTGTCAATCTACTGCTAAAACGCCAATGCATGCCCTTATCGTATGGGTTAACATACTGCTAACAGGGCTCCCTGCTTCACAACTTTCTCATTTGCAATCTATCCAAAACTCTGCTGCTTGAATAATTTCCCTTTCTCCCACAACAGTATCTGCTCATCTCCTCCTCCTCCTTAAATCCCTCTCCTTGCTTCCCATCAAGTTTCAGATCACCTACAAAGTTCTCCTCCTTACCTTTTTGTTAAGGTTCTCTATTAGTGGTGTACCGAGTACCCGGCGTTACCCGACACATTTCCAGCTACCCGGACATTACTCGAAACCGGCCACTGAGAAGTGGACTTGGCCGGGTAATACCCGGCGTCGGGTAATGTCAGGGCAGCTGGAAATAATCTTTTATACTTACCTTTCCTAAGACATCTAGGATCAGCAGCAGCAGTCCTCTGATGTTGGCAGCATCAGAGGTGTCTTCACCTGGCGGGGGGAGCTGCAGGAATCACTTCCACAGCACCGAAGCAGGTAAGCTGTGTCTGTGAGCCTGCAGCTCCCCCGCCGGCTGAAGACACCACAGATGCTGCCACCGTCACAGGACTGCTGCTGATCCTAGATGTCACCGCCACCCGGAAGGTAAGTGCCAAACCGTGTACCCGACCGGGTAGAACCTTTCATTTTGGCCGGGTACCCGTTACCCATTTTTTTATAGTTGAGGACCCAGTCCAACACTATTCTCTATTCATCTGCTCCTTCCTACATATCATCTTTGGTCTCGTTATGCCCTTCCTCGTCTCCTAAGCTCTACTAATAGCTGTCTCCATTATACTTCTTACACCTCTACTGCGCACTCGCTCTCTTGCCTGAAACCCTTTCCCATCAATTTACCTGTGAAACTCACACACACTCAGTATATGCCAACATACCCTCTTCCACCCACATTTAAGATCAACCTTAAAATTCACAACTTAAATGAAGCATTTCAATAGCTTTTACTCGTTGCTACTGTCACTCATTCAGTCACTAACTATTGTTCCCAAGAAGTGCTTTATACTACAAGTACCCACCATTAAGGACAAGCATTGTCATCTACTGCACTTGTTCCCCCACCTGTTGTCTCTCTGTAAGTCTCCTTACATTTCTCTTAGATTGTAAACTACCCAGGACAGGGATTTACTTTCCTATTGTCTGTTTTTGTTTGTTGAACTTATTGTATAATAATTTCCTGTACTTTTTGGTCTCTCTTGTAAAGCGCTGAGTACACAATGGGTGGTATATAAATAGAGATATTTGCAGAGTCTAGAGACAAGGCACACGTGTATAGGTAGCTACAGTTTATCCGGGACCGTATGCATCCTTGAAGTGCCTGTCCCAGTTATTTTCTATTGATTGCAATGTAGGAGTGTCTGTCCTGTCTTATTTTTTTTATTATTATTATTATTATTATTATTATTATATATACAAAGATATATACAAAGATTGTTTCCTGTCGTTAGCATGACATTGTGTGACACAGTGTGATGTCATTGATTCAGTAGATTGTGTGCAGACCGGGACTGCAGTACAGTTTCACTGACATGAATAACTTGTGTGGTAGAAGCTCTAGAAGGAGCACAGCTGTGGGAGGGAGGTGGATTTGCTTTGTATCACATGGTTTGGAGCAAGGTTCATTGTATGTATCGTCAATAATAATTATAATAATAATAATGCAATGCTTAACTTTTTTATTTCAAGAGGAAAGACTGCAGAACAGAAGTGAATATTGAAGCCATGTGTTCATTTTCTTGCAAAATAGAAAATTGAAGGACAGTTGAAGAGGAGGAAAATGACTACACAGAGACAGATAAGCAATGTGTATATTTCTCATTTAGTATTTGTCGTTTTATTGACTCCAAAAAATCCGGCTGCTAAGGGTTTCGCATTGGACATATTCACCTCTACTCCACCCCTTCCTGTGATCTGTACCATGCAGATTTTTGTTGATTCAATACATCATGAATAGAGTGTGGCTACAGTATGAAGTACTGACCCAAGGACCACATCTACTACCATTCATAACAAGAACATGTGCAGTAGCGCACTGCTGCAGTTCTATGTTATTGCTATGAAAGGTTGAGGTGGTGCAATCATATGAATCTTGAGTGGGAGGGATCCTGTTTGCATCATTTAATTTGATCTAGGCCAGTAGAGTATATAACTCTCAGTACAGGTTACATATGGCATCAGTATTAGTGATTTAAAGAACAGAAAAACAGGAGTGGAGAACAAAACCAAGTAATGTTGAAGTTACTACTTTTTACTATTTACTTGGTCAGTCTGTACTGTCTACTCCCCACACAGCTGCTAAGGGTTTCCATTTGAGATACATTCACCTTCTACTCTGCACTACTGTGCTACCCTCTATTCAGAGATGAGTTCAAGTCATGTTTACCACTCTAAATCGCTCTGCAGTCATTGATTCAGCACATCATGGGTAGAGCATGGCTATAGATACAGCAAGCTTTATTTTACCCTAATATTGCATTAAAAAATAGAATATCACTCAGTTTCCTACAGATTTACTGATGCTGATAATGCAGAATCTCACCCTCCCATCATAATACACCAGAGGAAGAAATAATCCTTGCTATATATGTACATTGTGTGACATATTGCCTCCATGACCATTGATGGCAAATACATATTCTGTATAGAGCAGCTGTGTTATGATGTAGTTGTTATTGATCATCATTGAGATATAATCACAAGAATCTTATGCAAAGGGAAACTGTCATTAGCATAGTGGGATTTCAGCCCCCAAACTTCTGTAATATTAATGCAATGTCTTACTTTTATTGCAGTGAACACCGAAGAGACGGATCTACTACAACACTGCACAGGACAAGAGTATACACTACAAGCAGCAAAATGATCATGCAGTTGACAATATGTTGTTCTGGTAATGTGCACAATTATTATGTATGGGCTCCACACCACAGTGCTGGACATATTTTGTTAACTTCAACACTACCCCTACCATGGAGATGTCTTCCTGTGATTGGTGTTACTGATTCAGTACATCATATGCACAGTGTGGCTATTATATGATGGATTGATTTAATGAACCCACCAAACACTGATGACATCTGTATCATCTTCTGTAAAGTGCATCTACAGCAGGATATTATCAGCATTTGGGGTGATATAATCAGAGGCATCTATGTGCTTTTGTGCTGGGTAAAGTCCTCCAGCTGAACCGCCCCCCGCCCCCCACCCCCCTACACCTCCTGCCACACAGGCAAACTTACTTACACACACAGCACACTTACTTATGCACACTGACACTTGGCATACCTACACACACACACCCCACAGCCACTGGCATGCATGCAGAGTCCTGGGCATGCAGAGTACAGAATATCTCCACCTTGCTCTGGCCCGTACTCTTGGCCTACCCCCAGCATCTGTCACCCACAACCTCTGTTCCCTCCCTGTAAATTGCTGCACTAACACACCTTGGTCAGCGCTGCAACCGATCACAGCACCGGATCATGTCACTGTGATAGGAAGCAGTGCTAATTGACCGGTCAATCAATGCCACGTGGCAACATACGCACCAAAAGAGATTTCCATGCCCCCTGACAGGCTACTCCCTGGGCAGTGACCCTGCTCATCTTCCACCTCTGATCACAATATTCTCTCTTGGAGAGTGTAGCAAATTGGAGTTGGGGGAATTTCACCTCTGCAGTACATGTAGAGTCCTGTATGCAGAGTACAGAAAGTCTCCACCTTAGTCTGGCCCGTACTCTTGGCCTACCCACAGCATCTGTCACCCACAAATAATACATACACTAATACTCCCCACAATACACACTTTAATACCTCCTCAATAATAATCTCCCCAATAATATTATAGTCTTAAACACAATATACACAATACCCCCTAACACAAGATACCCAATCTAACACTCTCCTCTGCACCTCAACATAATATACACACTATAATACCCTACACACAATATAATACTCCCACACACACACAATATACACACTATCCTCCTACCGCCATAAAACACAACCAATAATACACACACACTTTGTGGATGTTGGGACCAGCTCCTTGCATGCACCAGTGAAAGAGAGAGGCCTGCCATCCGTTCCTCCCTCCGTTTCCCATCTTCTCCCTGTCTCTCTCCCTCCCTTTCTTTGCATCTCCCTGCATCTTTGCGTATACCCAGTCAGTGACGGCTCCGGTCACGTGATGCCTTAATATGGGCTTATCCATATATCTGTTGCAGAGATGGAGAGAGACCTGGAGATTTTACATTTCCTTATAATTCATATTGGTACTTAGTACGGGCACTTATTGTTTTATCAGTACTGGGTACCTGACCGTACTGGCCGACGAGTGAGAAGGCAATATTGGCATCACACAGTTACTGTTGAATATGTCATTCAATCCATTTTGAAAATAGTAATGCAATGTGGTTTTGTTTTGTTTGCTTTTTGCAGTAATGAAGAATGAAAAAGTTATATTAAAATTAAATTGGAGGGGAACTGGATTCAGCATTTCTTCATGAACTCTGCACTTGTGAGCATTGACCTTCTTGAGTGCCCTGACAGGTACACGCAACTTTAAGACTATAATCTTCATCAACTGCTGTGCAAGCTTTCGTGCTATACCTCCCCCTCCGGTTTTGATTTATACATTTGCTCTCTCAATTCATGTCCTCTAATATCTGGAGGCTCTCTCCTAGCATTTCTCTCTACCACAGCACGTCATCCCAATGTAACCTCTCTCTTGTTCTTTCTGTTTACTGTTTCCTCACTCCTCTGTAAAACTTTTCTAATTTCTCTAACTTCCACACTCCTGCTTTTATCCACATGTTCTATACACTTTCCTTCCCCTACCTTTGCATGTGTCTACACAAAGCACCATTTGTACAGACCTCTATTGCAGCTATTTCTGCACTGCTCAATGAAATGCACTCCTGCACATCCTATTCTCTTCCACCTTCCCTCATTCTCTACGCCCCCCTCTCAAAGCCCCCTCTCTCTATGTCTCCTCTCTCTACGCCTATCTGTCTCATTCTCTTGACGCCCTTCTCTCTCTACATATCCCTATCTCTGTCTCTCTCTACACCTATCTCTGTGTCTCCTTCTATGCTCGCTGATGTTAGGGGATATCTCTTATAATCTTGGACCGGCTCATATACACATCAGGCCTCCCTACTAAGAGTGTTAACCTATCTAATGTAATCCACATTCCTTTCCTTACTTTTCTCTTCCCTTCTCCTGTGCCCTCTGGAATGTCCACTCTTACTAACAAGGCTCTAGTTGTACATAACCTCTTCTGCTCTCATCAGTCACAATCAGTCATTCCCCTCACCGCATCTTACCTGTCCCACTGATTTGCCTCTGCTTAATTAAACTCTCCTCTGACATCTACTCTAACCTCTCTTCTCTCTTCTCTCTCTTTCTTTCTGCTTAAACTAACAATCTTATTAACTCTTACAATGCTATCCTCCTATCTATATGCCCCCTATAGGCTCTGACACACTCATCCCTCTAACCCACACCTTTGGCTAAATTCCCAAACACACTCATCACACTTCCACTCGCTGTTCTTAATACCTACGGAGGAAATCTCACACTTTGTTTGATTTTTCTACAGTAAAAATGTCTCCTGTCCTGTATAAAGCTGCTCTCTAGGGCTAAATACACTACTTTTTTCCACACTCATCAACACTCAAATTTAATTTACGCTGTTTTTTTTCTCTGTATTTGACTCCCTCCACTGACCTTCTCCTCCCACTTGCCATCCTTCCTTCACTTCTCCTCAAGCATTTGACTACTTCAGAGGCAAGGTGGATGCCACCCAAAAGGAGATTCCTTCTGTCCCTTCCCCCTTCTCTCCTTCTACCCAAATCTCCTTCTGCACTTGACTCCTTTTCTTCTCTTACAGAGCTGGAAGCTAATCATCTTCTATTCTCCCTCTACCACATGCCCTCTAGATCGTATCCCCTCACACCTTACTGCATCTCTTAGTCCCCACTCTCACCCACATCTTCAATTTCTCCCTATTCTCTGGATTTTTGCCCTCTTACTTTAAGCCTGTAGCGGTCACCCTTTTGTCAGAAACAAACTACACCCTATGTGCCTTACTAACTACCGCTCTGTATCCCTCATGCTGTTTGCCTTCTAATTGCTAGTGTCAACATTCTTAAATCACATGCCCTCCTGGATCCTTTACAATCTGCCTTTCGTACAGCACGTTCTACAGACTGTGCTTAAAGCTAATTCCCAAGGTTTTTCCCTACTAATCCTACTTGATCTATCGGCTGCGTTTGATGCTCTCAATCACTCTCCTCCTTCATATTCTAAACTCTCTCTTGGTATCCGTAACACAGTTCTATCCTGGTTTTCATCATAACTTTCCTGTCACACATTCTCCATCTCTGTTGCTAACATGTCTTCGTCTTCTATTGATCTGTCTGTGGGTATACATCAGGGCTCTGTTCTGAGATCTCTCTTTCTCTCTACATACTATCATTTGGTGACTTCATCAATGCTTTTGGCCTTAGATATAATCTCTATGCGGATGATACACACACAAATCTATCCACCCCTGTTCTCACTCCTGCAATCCAGTCCCTACTCTTGGGTTGTCTCCTGGCTATATGCTCATGGATGGCACTCCACTGCCTTAAACTTAATGTCTAACACTGGGCTCATATTATCCCCTTTCTCCATCACAGTAAACAGTACTACCATCTATCTTGTCATCAAACATGTTGCATAGGAGTAACATTTGGCTCTTCAATTCCATCTCCATTCACATGCACGGCTATGGGTAAAATGTGTTGCCTCTTTCTCTGTAATATTGCCAAGATCTTCCCTTTCCCCTCTCAACCTACTGCTAAAACTCCAATGTATACTGTTATCCTATAGGTTATTTTAACATACTACTAACAGGCCTCCATGCTTCACAACTTTCTCCTATGCAAAACTCTGCTGCTTGAATTATCTCACTTTCTCCCACAACAGTCTCTGCTCATCTCCTTAAATCCCTGTCCTGGCATCCCATCAAGTTTTTGTATCACCTACAAAGTTCTCCTCCTTACCTTTTTGTTAAGGCTCTCCATTAATCTGCTCCTTCTTGCATATCATCTTTGATCTCTCGTTATGCCCTTGCTTGTCTCTTGCACTATAACCATAACTGTCTCCTGTAAACTTCTTTCACCTCTACTGTTCTCTCACTTGCCTGAAACCATTTTCCATCACTGCACCGTACATGTGAAACTTCCTCACACTCAGTATATGCCAACATAACCTCTTCCACCCACATGTAAGACCAATCTTAAAATTCACGACTTAAATCAAGCATTTCAAAAACTTTGACTCGTGGCTACTGTCCCACACCCACAGTCACTGCTAACAACTATTGTTCCCAAGATGTGCTTTCTACTAATTGTACCCACCATTAAGGACAAGCATTGTCATCTACTGCACTTCTTCCCCCAACTGCTGCCTCTCTTTAAGTCTTCTAACATTTCTATTAGATTGTAAAGTTCCCAGGGCAAGGATTTACTTTCCTATAATCTGTTTTTATTTGTCGCACTTATTTTTTAATTATTTTTCCCCTCTCCCCTAATGATATACATATAGGTTTTCCTGTCATTTGCATGACAGAGTTATTATGGTTAACTATTGCATCATGTAGACTGCCTTTTCAGTGTGATGTAATTGATTCAGTACTTTGTGTGCAGACTGTGACTGCAGTACAGTGTCACGAACATTAATGACTTGTGTGGTAGAAGCTCTAGAAGGAACACAGCTATGGGAGGGAGGTGGATTTACTTTGGATCACATGGTTTGGCGCAAGGTTCATTGTATGTATGATCATAACCATGCAATGCTTAACTTTTATTTCAGGAGGGAAGAACAGTGAATATTGAAGCCATGTGTTTCTTTTCTGTCAGAAGAGAAATTTTGAAAGACAGTTGAAGAGGAGGAAAATGACTACACAGAGACAGATAAGCAATGTGTATATTTCTCATTTAGTATTTGTCGTTTTGTTGACTCCACACAATCCAGCTGCTAAGGGTTTCGCATTGGACATATTCCCCTCTACTCTACCCTTCCTGTGATCTGTACCATGCAGGTTTTTGTTGATTCAATACATCATGAGTAGAGTGTGGCTGCTGTATGAAGTATTGACCCAAGGACCACATCTACTACCATTCATAACAAGAACATGTGCAGTAGCGCACTGCTGTAGTTCTATGTGTTTTATTAAAGGTTGAAGTGGTGCAATCATATGAATCTGGAGTGGGATGAATCCTGTTTGCATCATATGGTTTCATCTAGGCCAGTAGAGTATATCTCTCAGTACAGGTTACACATGGCATCAGTAGTAGTGATTTAAAGAACAGAAAAAACAAGAGAAACTTCAATGTTGATAACAAAGCCAAGTAATGTTGAAGATACTCCTTTAACTATTTATTTGATCAGTCTGTACTGTCTACTCCCCACACAGCTACTAAGTCTTCCATTTGAGATACATTCACCTCCTACTCTGCACTGCTGTTCTGTCCTCTATTCAGAGATGAGTTCCAGTCATGTTTACCACTCTGAATCACTCTGCAGTCATTGATTCAGCACATCATGGGTAGAGCATGGCTACAGATACAGTAAGCTTTATTTTACCGGCTGATCATCCATAATATTGCATTAAAACATAGAATATTACTCAGTTTCCAAAAGATTCAGTGATGCTAATAATGCAGAATCTTACAACACATCCCATCATAATGCACCAGAGGAAGAAATAATCCTTGCTACACTACCGACACGTTTTATTGAAGCACGGCTAGCACCGCAAGCCGGGGGATGCCCCGGCGTGCTAGCCGCACTCCCTCAGCGTGCCGCGCATCACCGATGCACGGTCACGCGTCATCGGGTGCCTGCGCCCCCTGCACGCGCGTCCAGGGCTCCCCGAGGGAGCACTGGTGTCCCGCGATGTGGGGGACAGCGGCAGGGGGTTCCGGGGGACCCGACGGACCCGGCAGCGGAAGGGAGAAAGCCCCGATCGGAGGGCGCTCCTCCGCTGCTTCGGCGTGCGCCCGGCACCCTCCGGCGCGCGCCAGGTTACTGCTGCGGCCAAGAACGGGCAAATGCTCGAATAAACTCGGCCGCAGCAGTATATCTGTACATTGTGTGACGTTTGGCCTCCATGACCATTGATAGCAAATACATATTTTGTATTGAGCGGCTGTGTTATGATGTAGTTGTTATTGATCATCATTGAGATATAATCACAAGAATCTTATGCAAAGGGAAAATGTCTGCAGCATAGTGGGATTTCAGCTCCCAAACTTCTGTAATATTAATGCAATGTCTTACTTTTATTGCAGTGAACACTGAAGAGACGGATCTACGACAACACTGCACAGGACAAGAGCAAACACTACAAGCAGCAAAATGATCTTGCAGTTGCAAGTATGTTCTGTAATGTGCACAATTATTATTTATGGGCTACACACCACAGTGCTGGACATATTCTGTTAACTTCTACCCCTACCATGGAGATGTCTTCCTGTGATTGATTCAGTACATCATATGCACAGTGTGGCTATGATATGATGGATGGATTTAATGAACCCACCACCCACTGACATCTGCATCATCTTCTGTAAAGTGCAGCAGGATATTATCAGCATTTGGGGTGGTATAATCTGGGGCATCTATGTGCTTTTGTGCCTGGATAAGTTCCTCCAGCTGAACCACCCCCCTATACCTGCCACACAGGCATACTTACAGAGCACACTTACTTATGCACACTGACACTTGGAATACACACACACACACACACACACAGACACTGTCATGCATGCAGTGTCCTGTATGCAGAGTACAGAAAGTCTCCACCTTACTCTGGCCCGTACTCATGGCCTATCCCCAGCATCTGTCATCCACAACCTCTGTTCCCTCCCTGTAAAGTGCTGCACTAACACACCTGGGTCAGCGCTGCAGCTGATCACAGTGCCGGATCATGATGTCAATGGGATAGGCAGCAGAGCTGATTGACAAGTCAATCAATGCAGCTCCGCAATATATGCACCAAAAGAGATTTCTGTACCCCCTGTCAGGCTACTCCCTGGGCAGCGACCCTTCTCACCCCTCTCATTCCACCTCTGATCACAATAATCTCTCTTGGAGTGTGTAGCAAATTGGAGTTGGGGGAATCTCACCTCTGTAGTGCATGGTCACAATCTGGGCACTGTACCCAAATATTGGGCAATGTGGCACGTCTTACAGTAGAGAATAGAATAAGTAACTATATTCTTTACTTGTGTATTAAGGAACTTATTTGCAATAAAAATTCAGTCCACCTGGGACCAAGACTTTCTGGTTTTCTGAACAAAGTGGAATTGTTTTCCTATAATTTTATATTCTCTGAAATGTAACATCACAATAAAGTACTCCTATTTTTTTCCTTTGTGCTTTTTTATGGACTATTCCTTTATGTATTTCACTTAATGGGACTAATTACCTTACGATTAGATTTCACTTGTATTTTCTTGGGTTACTCTTTGGAATTTCTCTCTGTGTTCATTTATACTATCTTATTTAGAGCAGTCTTTGCCATTGGACCCCATTTCTTGCCAGAGAGATCTGTAACACAGAGTATTGAAGAGAGTACAGAACAGTGGTGAAGTAGATTTTTATGCTTCTAGGCAGCCTCCCTTCTCACCATGTATTCTGCCCCCGACGGTCTCTTGCACTGCTCCCTCCTACACCCACTCTCCTCACTCTTCCCTCCCCTCCCCGCTATCACTCAATGACCCCCTCTCATTCAATCCTGCTCCCTTACTCCCCCCTCACTCATTCTTCCTTCTGCACACACAATCCTCCCGAATATCACTCCCAAACAACACACACACTAATTCTCCCCACAATACACACTATAATACCTCCTTGTGACGATAGCTTCCACAGGCTTATTAATATTACACAAAAATAATTGGGTTTGAACTGAACGAGGCTTAAGATATAATAAATTGTATTTATTCCTTAGAATATAGGTGAACACAACAGATAATACAGTAACGAACAAGAAGTACACTTACTTAAGGGTTGGGGAATGAGAAGTATGATGTAGCATTTCTTTCAGCAGTGAGGAAATCATTCAGGTGATATCAGGTAACCATATCAGCAAACGAAGACAAAGGATATATGGGTGGACAGCAGTTTATAAACCATTCTCCTTCTATTCTTAACCTTAAGCACAGGGGATTGGTTTACAATTACCTCCAGCCACTCACTAACGTGGGAAAGCATTCTGACCCATGCCCCCCTGCTAGTTGGCACATGCGCAGTAGAACTCTGGGGGTCTCATTTCTGAAGCCCCACATTTACGTCAGGAATGCCAGACAGTCTACCATTTGGAGTTCTGGCAGGAAAACCTTTGTTGAAAGGTGTTAACTGGAACACTTAAGACCTGCCCTGGTTTGGGCTTCGGATAAACAGTGAGGGTGATAAAACTCTTTGAACAGCACTTAAATCCTAGACATAGCGGCGTCCCCAGGGCCATCTGCTACCTTATGGCCCAAAAGAATCTCTTCTGGGTCTTTGTCCATACCTTAAGATACACTATTAAGCATAAAACATAAACGTATTAAAATATCCGGTTCCGTTAGGTTTAGCAGGTCCAAACTTCCCAGTTCGCATTGCCAGAACTGGGACACCATATGGTCCAAAAAGCGACTTGCTACGACCTAAGAAACCGAAGTTACACCAATGCACATTAAATCATTTTAATACAAAAATCTCCATTGAAAAAGAAATCTCAGCTTTTCACTAAATCCCCATTGAAAACAACGGGCAGCTCCGCCATAGACTTTCAATGGTAAATCGCCGCCATTGAAGTCAATGGGGGTTTTCTGCCATTGAAGTTTATGGGAAAAGTCCCGAACTTCAAGGGGGTCCATACTCCGTCGGGTTGGTCCAAGCGGGTCAAGGATGGTTCTGCAGCGATGCCGGAGCAGTGGCTACAGATACCCCAAACCCTGATCCGCTGAACCCTCCGGAACCGGAGATATGGATTCCTAAAATTCAGCATTTCTCACTTAGTCATTTTTCTGAGCCGTTTCTGCCGCCGCCGGCAAAGCCTATGGCGCGACCCGCTCTATCTGGTTCGACCCTTATCGGGGGTCCAGGATTCGGGGACCCGGTGGTGGTCGAGTGGGGGGACGCTTAGGAACTAGGGGCAAAAAGAATTTTATCCCTAGGTGCCCTAAAACAGTTTATTTCCCCGCTAATTGACGTTGAACTTGACCCAGTGATTTTAGCTCTTTTGAAGGACATTGTATCCGCTTTGCGGTTTGCGGTCTGGACGGCAGCCAACTAGGTTACCTCGAGGCATCTCCATTGAAGTCAATGAGCCCATTGACTTTCAATGGGAAACCGCCGCTCTCCCTCTCGGACGCCACCTGCTGGTCACTACAGGAAACAGGACGAAAACAGCACAAATTCCTATTGAAATGCATTGAGCCCTAATGGCGGCCAATGGGGACCTGCAAAATGGTGCCCGAAAAGGCGGGAAACTTACACAAAGAGCTATAATCATTAAAGAATTATTAACCCTTGTGCTCCCGGATGGATTCTAGTGTGTGTGTGATGCAAACACTGAGTAACCAGACATTACAATGGAACAGGGGAAAATACATTTACATGTCATAACAAGGGTTACATCACATTTCTGGACCTCAGCCCAGTTAACCCCTTGTCTCCCTGGTGCGGTCAGGGGTGGCCAAATGGGGTGCAACCCCTTTAATACCGGGCCACCCCCTCTCTCCCTCTACACCTCCCCTTCTTAATGCGTGTCCTGTGGCCCACTGGCCCTGACGGGGAGTGGGGCACTGCTGGCACCATTAATGAATTCAGTCTCAGAGGGATAGTCCTGGCGTGAAAGTCCATCAGCATTGCTGTTTTCACTACCCTTTTTGTGCTGAATGGTGAATTCAAATTCTTGCAAAGCCAAGCTCCATCTCAGCAGTTTGGCATTTTCCCCTGATACCCTCTGTAGCCAGCTCAGGGGATTGTGGTCGGTAATGACCGTGAAAGCCCTCCCATAGACATAGGGCTGGAGCTTTTTGAGTGCCCACACAATGGCCAAGCACTCCTTTTCAATGGTGGCATATGCCACCTCCCTGGGGAGCAGTTTGCGACTGAGATACACCACAGGGTGCTCTTTGCCGTCGTCCCCCACCTGGCTCAACACAGCCCCCACACCAAAGTCTGAGGCATCAGTCTGAATAAGAAAATGCTTGGTATAATCTGGGGCAGCCAGGATGGGGGCCTCAGCAAGCGCAGCTTTCAGTGCCTGGAAAGCAGTTTCACAGGCAGGAGACCAGGTAATAAGCACAGGCAGTTGCTTCTTAGTCAGATCAGTCAGGGGTTTGGCCACGGCGCTGTACTGTGGGACAAATTTCCTGTAGTACCCTGCGGTGCCCAAAAAGGCCATGACCTGTTTCTTGGTTTTTGGAACAGGCCACTGAACTATGGCTTCTACCTTGGCTGGCTCTGGCTTGAAATGCCCTCCACCCACCCTGTGCCCTAAGTACAGGACTTCTGCCATACCTACCATACACTTAGTGGGTTTTAAGGTAAGCCCAGCCTCCCTGATTCTATCCAGCACCGCAGCTACATGTCCTATGTGGGATTCCCAGGAATTACTAAAGACAGCAATGTCATCTAAGTAAGCCCTGGCATAGCTCTGCATCCCTTCCAGTAACCTATTGACCAGGCGTTGGAAGGTAGCCGGGGCATTCTTCATCCCAAATGGCATCACCAAAAACTCATAGAGGCCACTTGGAGTGATGAATGCTGACTTCTCCCTAGCCTCCAGGGTCAGGGGAATCTGCCAGTAGCCTTTGCTCAGATCCATGGTGGTCAGATACTTTGCCCCCGCGAGTTCATCTAGTAACTCATCCATGCGGGGCATGGGGTAAGCATCTGACACCGTCCCAGCATTGAGCAACCGGTAGTCCACACAAAACCGGGTGGTTTTGTCCTTCTTAGGCACTAGGACTACTGGACTTGCCCAAGGGCTCTGGGACGGAGTAATTACCCCTAGGGTCAGCATCTCCTCAATCTCTCTCTCCATACTTGTCTTGACCTCTGCTGACACTCTATAAGCGTGCTTATGCAGAGGCTGCAGGTCCCCTGTGTGTACTGGGTGTTTGGTGAGATGTGTGGTCCCTGGCATGTCAGTGAAGAGGGCGCTATACTGAGCTAGCATGTCCCTGGCTTCTCCCTTCTGCCTAGCACTCAACTGTGCCCCGATCTCTACCTGCTCAACAGTGTTTCCTTGCTTTGCCTCCCCTAGGAGATCAGGCAGAGCATTGCTCGCCGGATCCTCCAGCAGTGGGCTACAAATGGCCATTACTGCTCCCATACTCGGTGCTCTGTATTCCTTTAACATATTAATGTGATATGTCTTGTGCCTCTCAGGCGCTACCTGTACAACATAGTTGCACTCATTCACCTTTCGGATAACCGGGTACGGTCCCGACCAGGCAGCCATCAGCTTGTTCTCCCGAGTGGGTTTGAGAACAAGCACCTGCTGTCCTGGGATGAATTCTCTGCTACGGGCCTGCTGGTCATACCATTGCTTCTGCTTGGTCTGAGCAGCCCTGAGGTGGTCCTGGGCCACCCCCATAAGCATCTCTAAACGGTCTCTGAGATCTACTACATACTGGATCACTGAAGCATCAGTAGCAGTAGTCTCCCCCTCCCATCCCTCACGGAAGAGGTCCAGAGGTCCACGTACCCTGCGGCCATATAGTAGCTCGAAGGGGGAGAAGCCTGTAGATTCTTGCGGTACCTCTCGGTATGCAAACAGCAAGTGCTGCAGGTGAATCTCCCAGTCTTTCCCCTCCGCCTCTATAAAGGTCCGAAGCATCTGCTTCAGGGTACCATTAAACCTCTCACATAATCCGTTTGTTTGGGGATGGTAAGGGGTAGTGCGCTGGTGCTGTACACCGCAGGCATCCCAGAGACAATGTAACAGTTCACTCATGAACTGCGACCCCTGATCAGTTAGGATCTCACTAGGGAAACCTACCCTAGCAAAAATGTTCAGCAAAGCTGCTGCCACTGTCTTGGCACTTATGGTGCCCAGCGCTACCGCCTCAGGGTACCGGGTGGCAAAATCCACCACCGTGAGGATGTAGCGCTTCCCTGACCTGCTAGGAATCATGAGGGGTCCTATCAGGTCCATCGCTACCTTCTGGAAGGGTTCCCCTATTATCGGTAGGGGTCTCAGGGGTGCCTTCACACGGTCGCCCGCCTTACCTACTCGCTGGCAGGCATCACAGGAGCGGCAGAAATCAGCCGCATCCCTGGATGCCCCCGGCCAGAAATAACGCTGCAATAACCGGGCTCGCGTTCTGGTGACCCCCTGATGTCCCGCTAACGGAATAGAGTGAGCTACCCGTAACAATTGCTGTCGGTACCCCTGGGGTACTACTAGCTGTCGCTTACCGGTCAATCCCTTCTCTATTCTCGGGTTCCCTTCTTCTCTGTATAGGAGTCCCTTATGCCATAGGCAGCGCTCAGTGCCCTCCCCTGCCTGAGATTCGGACGCCCGAAGTCTCACGCCGGCCAGGGTAGGGTCTGCCTTCACTGCCTCCCTAAACTGGGCTCCTAAATCTGCCCCCCCCCCAGTCATGTCATTGTCAGGGGAAGGGGACACGGTAAGGGGGAACAGTAAGTCAGCCTGTGGTTGCAACTGATCCTGGCTTACCTCCCTGGGCTCCTCTGTGCCCTCCGCTAACGTTGGTCCCAAAGGCTGGGGGACTGGGGTGGCCACCGCCGACATTGCTGCGGTCTGGCTCCGGGTAACCGCCGCCACTGCAGCGGGCTGGGGCACACGGTCGTAGGTGCAGGTCATCGGTTCCAGGTCATTGCCCAAAAGAATTTCAGCATCCAAACCTGGTAAAACCCCCACCTCCCGCACACCCTTGCCCACCCCCCAATCCAAAAAAATGCGGGCCACCTGCAGGAAACGTGGCTCTCCGTCAGCCACAGTGATCTGTATCCCAGGGCCTGGGATCAATTCCTCTGGCCGGACCATATCAGGTCGGACCAGGGTCACTGCAGCTCCTGAATCAAGTAAGCCAACTGCTTGCCGGTCACCGACTGTGACCGGGGTGAGATGCTTGCTCCTGCCGTCCGTCTGCTGCAGGTCTGCGCTGTGATGTCCTCCGCTCCTGGCTGTAGGCACTGAAGAAACCGGGGTAGGGGTGACATGGGACGTCTCGCTGGGAGTTGTTTCCATGACCGGTCCTGGTTCTTTGGTGGAAGCCACCCGCACGCGGGCTACCGGCTTTGCAGCTGGGGTGCGTTGCCCTCGATAGGGTCCGTTGGAACGCAGGGGTTCCGGGCAATCTGGTCTGATGTGACCAGTGCTGTTGCAATTGTAGCACCGGCGCTCATGCCGGAGCTCTCCCGCCTTCTGTGACACGCTGCCCGCAGGCGGCTTTTGGGTCCACTGGGGGGTACTCACAGCTTTCTTGGCCGGCGCAGGTGGGGTTACCGCTTTGGCTGGTACCTTGGCGGTCATCTGGGACCGGCTGACCACATAGTCATCTGCCATCCTCGCCGCCTCGGTGTAGGTCTTGGGCTTTTTATCATACACAAAAGCCCTCACCGCCGGCGGGCACTGCTGCATGAGCTGCTCCTGAAAGATGAGGTCCAGCAGGCGTTGGTAAGTCTTGGCCTCAGAGCCCTCCACCCAGTGTAACCCATACAAAGCCATGCGGGTCACATAAGTGACATAGGTCTCCTGAGGGTGCCTCTCCTCCAGCCGGAACTTACCCCGGTAAGCTTCAGGGGTAAAACCATGCTGAAACAGCAAAAGTTCTTTCAGGTGGTCATAGTCATCAGCAAACTCCTCTGTAAGCGCCATCAAAGTCTGTTTAGCCAAGCCGGAGAGTAGCGGGTCCAGGCGTGCAACCCTATGCTGGGGAAGCACCCCGTACCGCCGGCACTGCGTTTCAAAGTTCCTTAGAAACATGTCAATCCGATCAGTGCCCTCCACATACTTGGTGAGACTGTGCTTGTCCAGTTGGAGTCCATCTCTGGGGGGTCGGACCGGGGGGCAATAAGCGGGTCTGTTCATTGCCATAGAGATAAACGTTAGGGTTAGGGTTAGGGTTAGGGTTATAGGGGAATACGAAAATTTAGGTATGTGACTCATTTGGGAACTAACCAATCAGAGAAGAGTTAGGGTTGAAAGTTAGGGTTGAAAGTTAGGGTTGAAAGTTAGGGTTGAAAGTTAGGGTTGAAAGTTAGGGTTGACACTTAGGATTATTTTTCTATTTTTGTTTGGCCCAGGGTTATAGGGGAATACGAAAATTTAGGTATGTGACTCATTTGGGTACTAACCAATCAGAGAAGAGTTAGGGTTGAAAGTTAGGGTTGAAAGTTAGGGTTGAAAGTTAGGGTTGACACTTAGGATTATTTGTCTATTTTTGTTTGGCCCAGGGTTATAGGGGAATACGAAAATTTAGGTATGTGACTCATTTGGGTACTAACCAATCAGAGAAGAGTTAGGGTTGAAAGTTAGGGTTGAAAGTTAGGGTTGAAAGTTAGGGTTGACACTTAGGATTATTTTTCTATTTTTGTTTGGCCCAGGGTTATAGGGGAATACGAAAATTTAGGTATGTGACTCATTTGGGTACTAACCAATCAGAGAAGAGTTAGGGTTGAAAGTTAGGGTTGAAAGTTAGGGTTGAAAGTTAGGGTTGACACTTAGGATTATTTTTCTATTTTTGTTTGGCCCAGGGTTATAGGGGAATACGAAAATTTAGGTATGTGACTCATTTGGGTACTAACCAATCAGAGAAGAGTTAGGGTTGAAAGTTAGGGTTGAAAGTTAGGGTTGAAAGTTAGGGTTGACACTTAGGATTATTTTTCTATTTTTGTTTGGCCCAGGGTTATAGGGGAATACGAAAATTTAGGTATGTGACTCATTTGGGTACTAACCAATCAGAGAAGAGTTAGGGTTGAAAGTTAGGGTTGAAAGTTAGGGTTGAAAGTTAGGGTTGAAAGTTAGGGTTGAAAGTTAGGGTTGAAAGTTAGGGTTGACACTTAGGATTATTTTTCTATTTTTGTTTGGCCCAGGGTTATAGGGGAATACGAAAATTTAGGTAAGACTCATTTGGGTACTAACCAATCAGAGAAGAGTTAGGGTTGAAAGTTAGGGTTGAAAGTTAGGGTTGAAAGTTAGGGTTGAAAGTTAGGGTTGGGGTTAGGGTTAGGGTTAGGGTTAGGGTTAGGGTTAGGGTTAGGGTTATAGGGGAATACGAAAATTTAGGTATGTGACTCATTTGGGTACTAACCAATCAGAGAAGAGTTAGGGTTGAAAGTTAGGGTTGAAAGTTAGGGTTGAAAGTTAGGGTTGAAAGTTAGGGTTGACACTTAGGATTATTTTTCTATTTTTGTTTGGCCCAGGGTTATAGGGGAATACGAAAATTTAGGTATGTGACTCATTTGGGTACTAACCAATCAGAGAAGAGTTAGGGTTGAAAGTTAGGGTTGAAAGTTAGGGTTGAAAGTTAGGGTTGAAAGTTAGGGTTGAAAGTTAGGGTTGACACTTAGGATTATTTTTCTATTTTTGTTTGGCCCAGGGTTATAGGGGAATACGAAAATTTAGGTATGTGACTCATTTGGGTACTAACCAATCAGAGAAGAGTTAGGGTTGAAAGTTAGGGTTGAAAGTTAGGGTTGAAAGTTAGGGTTGAAAGTTAGGGTTGAAAGTTAGGGTTGAAAGTTAGGGTTGACACTTAGGATTATTTTTCTATTTTTGTTTGGCCCAGGGTTATAGGGGAATACGAAAATTTAGGTATGTGACTCATTTGGGTACTAACCAATCAGAGAAGAGTTAGGGTTGAAAGTTAGGGTTGAAAGTTAGGGTTGAAAGTTAGGGTTGAAAGTTAGGGTTGACACTTAGGATTATTTTTCTATTTTTGTTTGGCCCAGGGTTAGGGTTAGGGTTAGGGTTAAGGTTAGGGTTAGGGTTAGGGTTATAGGGGAATACGAAAATTTAGGTATGTGACTCATTTGGGTACTAACCAATCAGAGAAGAGTTAGGGTTGAAAGTTAGGGTTGAAAGTTAGGGTTGAAAGTTAGGGTTGAAAGTTAGGGTTGACACTTAGGATTATTTTTCTATTTTTGTTTGGCCCAGGGTTATAGGGGAATACGAAAATTTAGGTATGTGACTCATTTGGGTACTAACCAATCAGAGAAGAGTTAGGGTTGAAAGTTAGGGTTGAAAGTTAGGGTTGAAAGTTAGGGTTGAAAGTTAGGGTTGAAAGTTAGGGTTGAAAGTTAGGGTTGACACTTAGGATTATTTTTCTATTTTTGTTTGGCCCAGGGTTATAGGGGAATACGAAAATTTAGGTATGTGACTCATTTGGGTACTAACCAATCAGAGAAGAGTTAGGGTTGAAAGTTAGGGTTGAAAGTTAGGGTTGAAAGTTAGGGTTGAAAGTTAGGGTTGAAAGTTAGGGTTGACACTTAGGATTATTTTTCTATTTTTGTTTGGCCCAGGGTTATAGGGGAATACGAAAATTTAGGTATGTGACTCATTTGGGTACTAACCAATCAGAGAAGAGTTAGGGTTGAAAGTTAGGGTTGAAAGTTAGGGTTGAAAGTTAGGGTTTAAAGTTAGGGTTGACACTTAGGATTATTTTTCTATTTTTGTTTGGCCCAGGGTTATAGGGGAATACGAAAATTTAGGTATGTGACTCATTTGGGTACTAACCAATCAGAGAAGAGTTAGGGTTGAAAGTTAGGGTTGAAAGTTAGGGTTGAAAGTTAGGGTTGAAAGTTAGGGTTGAAAGTTAGGGTTGAAAGTTAGGGTTGACACTTAGGATTATTTTTCTATTTTTGTTTGGCCCAGGGTTATAGGGGAATACGAAAATTTAGGTATGTGACTCAATTGGGTACTAACCAATCAGAGAAGAGTTAGGGTTGAAAGTTAGGGTTGAAAGTTAGGGTTGAAAGTTAGGGTTGAAAGTTAGGGTTGAAAGTTAGGGTTGACACTTAGGATTATTTTTCTATTTTTGTTTGGCCCAGGGTTATAGGGGAATACGAAAATTTAGGTATGTGACTCATTTGGGTACTAACCAATCAGAGAAGAGTTAGGGTTGAAAGTTAGGGTTGAAAGTTAGGGTTGAAAGTTAGGGTTGAAAGTTAGGGTTGACACTTAGGATTATTTTTCTATTTTTGTTTGGCCCAGGGTTATAGGGGAATACGAAAATTTAGGTATGTGACTCATTTGGGTACTAACCAATCAGAGAAGAGTTAGGGTTGAAAGTTAGGGTTGAAAGTTAGGGTTGAAAGTTAGGGTTGAAAGTTAGGGTTGAAAGTTAGGGTTGAAAGTTAGGGTTGACACTTAGGATTATTTTTCTATTTTTGTTTGGCCCAGGGTTATAGGGGAATACGAAAATTTAGGTATGTGACTCATTTGGGTACTAACCAATCAGAGAAGAGTTAGGGTTGAAAGTTAGGGTTGAAAGTTAGGGTTGAAAGTTAGGGTTGAAAGTTAGGGTTGAAAGTTAGGATTATTTTTCTATTTTTGTTTGGCCCAGGGTTATAGGGGAATACGAAAATTTAGGTATGTGACTCATTTGGGTACTAACCAATCAGAGAAGAGTTAGGGTTGAAAGTTAGGGTTGAAAGTTAGGGTTGAAAGTTAGGGTTGAAAGTTAGGGTTGAAAGTTAGGGTTGACACTTAGGATTATTTTTCTATTTTTGTTTGGCCCAGGGTTATAGGGGAATACGAAAATTTAGGTATGTGACTCATTTGGGTACTAACCAATCAGAGAAGAGTTAGGGTTGAAAGTTAGGGTTGAAAGTTAGGGTTGAAAGTTAGGGTTGAAAGTTAGGGTTGACACTTAGGATTATTTTTCTATTTTTGTTTGGCCCAGGGTTATAGGGGAATACGAAAATTTAGGTATGTGACTCATTTGGGTACTAACCAATCAGAGAAGAGTTAGGGTTGAAAGTTAGGGTTGAAAGTTAGGGTTAGGGTTAGGGTTAGGGTTAGGGTTAGGGTTATAGGGGAATACGAAAATTTAGGTATGTGACTCATTTGGGTACTAACCAATCAGAGAAGAGTTAGGGTTGAAAGTTAGGGTTGAAAGTTAGGGTTGAAAGTTAGGGTTGAAAGTTAGGGTTGAAAGTTAGGGTTGAAAGTTAGGGTTGAAAGTTAGGGTTAGGGTTAGGGTTAGGGTTAGGGTTAGGGTTAGGGTTAGGGTTATAGGGGAATACGAAAATTTAGGTATGTGACTCATTTGGGTACTAACCAATCAGAGAAGAGTTAGGGTTGAAAGTTAGGGTTGAAAGTTAGGGTTGAAAGTTAGGGTTGAAAGTTAGGGTTGAAATTTAGGATTATTTTTCTATGTTTGTTTGGCCCAGGGTTATAGGGGAATACGAAAATTTAGGTATGTGACTCATTTGGGTACTAACCAATCAGAGAAGAGTTAGGGTTGAAAGTTAGGGTTGAAAGTTAGGGTTGAAAGTTAGGGTTGAAAGTTAGGGTTGAAAGTTAGGGTTAGGGTTAGGGTTATAGGGGAATACGAAAATTTAGGTATGTGACTCATTTGGGTACTAACCAATCAGAGAAGAGTTAGGGTTGAAAGTTAGGGTTGAAAGTTAGGGTTGAAAGTTAGGGTTGAAAGTTAGGGTTGACACTTAGGGTTAGGGTTAGGGTTAGGGTTAGGGTTATAGGGGAATACGAAAATTTAGGTATGTGACTCAGTTGGGTACTAACCAATCAGAGAAGAGTTAGGGTTGAAAGTTAGGGTTGAAAGTTAGGGTTGACACTTAGGATTATTTTTCTGTTAGGGTTAGGGTTAGGGTTAGGGTTAGGGTTAGGGTTAGGGTTAGGGTTAGGGTTATAGGGGAATACGAAAATTTAGGTATGTGACTCATTTGGGTACTAACCAATCAGAGAAGAGTTAGGGTTGAAAGTTAGGGTTGAAAGTTAGGGTTGAAAGTTAGGGTTGAAAGTTAGGGTTGACACTTAGGATTATTTTTCTATTTTTGTTTGGCCCAGGGTTAAAGGGGAATACGAAAATTTAGGTATGTGACTCATTTGGGTACTAACCAATCAGAGAAGAGTTAGGGTTGAAAGTTAGGGTTGAAAGTTAGGGTTGAAAGTTAGGGTTGAAAGTTAGGGTTGACACTTAGGATTATTTTTCTATTTTTGTTTGGCCCAGGGTTAGGGTTAGGGTTAGGGTTAGGGTTAGGGTTAGGGTTAGGGTTAGGGTTAGGGTTAGGGTTATAGGGGAATACGAAAATTTAGGTATGTGACTCATTTGGGTACTAACCAATCAGAGAAGAGTTAGGGTTGAAAGTTAGGGTTGAAAGTTAGGGTTGAAAGTTAGGGTTGAAAGTTAGGGTTGAAAGTTAGGGTTGAAAGTTAGGGTTGACACTTAGGATTATTTTTCTATTTTTGTTTGGCCCAGGGTTATAGGGGAATACGAAAATTTAGGTATGTGACTCATTTGGGTACTAACCAATCAGAGAAGAGTTAGGGTTGAAAGTTAGGGTTGAAAGTTAGGGTTGAAAGTTAGGGTTGAAAGTTAGGGTTGAAAGTTAGGGTTGACACTTAGGATTATTTTTCTATTTTTGTTTGGCCCAGGGTTATAGGGGAATACGAAAATTTAGGTATGTGACTCATTTGGGTACTAACCAATCAGAGAAGAGTTAGGGTTGAAAGTTAGGGTTGAAAGTTAGGGTTGAAAGTTAGGGTTGACACTTAGGATTATTTTTCTATTTTTGTTTGGCCCAGGGTTATAGGGGAATACGAAAATTTAGGTATGTGACTCATTTGGGTACTAACCAATCAGAGAAGAGTTAGGGTTGAAAGTTAGGGTTGAAAGTTAGGGTTGAAAGTTAGGGTTGAAAGTTAGGGTTGAAAGTTAGGGTTGACACTTAGGATTATTTTTCTATTTTTGTTTGGCCCAGGGTTATAGGGGAATACGAAAATTTAGGTATGTGACTCATTTGGGTACTAACCAATCAGAGAAGAGTTAGGGTTGAAAGTTAGGGTTGAAAGTTAGGGTTGAAAGTTAGGGTTGACACTTAGGATTATTTTTCTATTTTTGTTTGGCCCAGGGTTATAGGGGAATACGAAAATTTAGGTATGTGACTCATTTGGGTACTAACCAATCAGAGAAGAGTTAGGGTTGAAAGTTAGGGTTGAAAGTTAGGGTTGAAAGTTAGGGTTGAAAGTTAGGGTTGAAAGTTAGGATTATTTTTCTATTTTTGTTTGGCCCAGGGTTATAGGGGAATACGAAAATTTAGGTATGTGACTCATTTGGGTACTAACCAATCAGAGAAGAGTTAGGGTTGAAAGTTAGGGTTAGGGTTAGGGTTAGGGTTAGGGTTAGGGTTAGGGTTAGGGTTAGGGTTATAGGGGAATACGAAAATTTAGGTATGTGACTCATTTGGGTACTAACCAATCAGAGAAGAGTTAGGGTTGAAAGTTAGGGTTGAAAGTTAGGGTTGAAAGTTAGGGTTGAAAGTTAGGGTTGACACTTAGGGTTAGGGTTAGGGTTATAGGGGAATACGAAAATTTAGGTATGTGACTCATTTGGGTACTAACCAATCAGAGAAGAGTTAGGGTTGAAAGTTAGGGTTGAAAGTTAGGGTTGAAAGTTAGGGTTGAAAGTTAGGGTTGACACTTAGGATTATTTTTCTGTTTTTGTTTGGCCCAGGGTTATAGGGGAATACGAAAATTTAGGTATGTGACTCATTTGGGTACTAACCAATCAGAGAAGAGTTAGGGTTGAAAGTTAGGGTTGAAAGTTAGGGTTGAAAGTTAGGGTTAGGGTTAGGGTTAGGGTTAGGGTTAGGGTTAGGGTTAGGGTTATTGGGTTAGGGTTAGGGTTAGGGTTAGGGTTATAGGGGAATACGAAAATTTGGGTTAGGGTTAGGGTTAGGGTTAGGGTTAGGGTTAGGGTTAGGGTTAGGGTTAGGGTTAGGGTTAGGGTTAGGGTTATAGGGGAATACGAAAATTTAGGTATGTGACTCATTTGGGTACTAACCAATCAGAGAAGAGTTAGGGTTGAAAGTTAGGGTTGAAAGTTAGGGTTGAAAGTTAGGGTTGAAAGTTAGGATTATTTTTCTATTTTTGTTTGGCCCAGGGTTATAGGGGAATACGAAAATTTAGGTATGTGACTCATTTGGGTACTAACCAATCAGAGAAGAGTTAGGGTTGAAAGTTAGGGTTGAAAGTTAGGGTTGAAAGTTAGGGTTGAAAGTTAGGGTTATTTTTCTATTTTTGTTTGGCCCAGGGTTATAGGGGAATACGAAAATTTAGGTATGTGACTCATTTGGGTACTAACCAATCAGAGAAGAGTTAGGGTTGAAAGTTAGGGTTGAAAGTTAGGGTTGAAAGTTAGGGTTGAAAGTTAGGGTTGACACTTAGGATTATTTTTCTATTTTTGTTTGGCCCAGGGTTATAGGGGAATACGAAAATTTAGGTATGTGACTCATTTGGGTACTAACCAATCAGAGAAGAGTTAGGGTTGAAAGTTAGGGTTGAAAGTTAGGGTTGAAAGTTAGGGTTGACACTTTGGATTATTTTTCTATTTTTATTTGGCCCAGGGTTATAGGGGAATACGAAAACTTAGGTATGTGACTCATTTGGGTACTAACCAATCAGAGAAGAGTTAGGGTTGAAAGTTAGGGTTGAAAGTTAGGGTTGAAAGTTAGGGTTGAAAGTTAGGGTTGAAAGTTAGGGTTGACACTTAGGATTATTTTTCTATTTTTGTTTGGCCCAGGGTTATAGGGGAATACGAAAATTTAGGTATGTGACTCATTTGGGTACTAACCAATCAGAGAAGAGTTAGGGTTGAAAGTTAGGGTTGAAAGTTAGGGTTGAAAGTTAGGGTTGAAAGTTAGGGTTGAAAGTTAGGGTTGAAAGTTAGGGTTGAAAGTTAGGGTTGAAAGTTAGGGTTGAAAGATAGGGTTGACACTTAGGATTATTTTTCTATTTTTGTTTGGCCCAGGGTTATAGGGGAATACGAAAATTTAGGTATGTGACTCATTTGGGTACTAACCAATCAGAGAAGAGTTAGGGTTGAAAGTTAAGGTTGAAAGTTAGGGTTGAAAGTTAGGGTTGACACTTAGGATTATTTTTCTATTTTTGTTTGGCCCAGGGTTATAGGGGAATACGAAAATTTAGGTATGTGACTCATTTGGGTACTAACCAATCAGAGAAGAGTTAGGGTTGAAAGTTAGGGTTGAAAGTTAGGGTTGAAAGTTAGGGTTGAAAGTTAGGATTATTAGGGTTAGGGTTAGGGTTAGGGTTAGGGTTAGGGTTAGGGTTAGGGTTAGGGTTAGGGTTATAGGGGAATACGAAAATTTAGGTATGTGACTCATTTGGGTACTAACCAATCAGAGAAGAGTTAGGGTTGAAAGTTAGGGTTGAAAGTTAGGGTTGAAAGTTAGGGTTGAAAGTTAGGGTTGAAAGTTAGGGTTGACACTTAGGATTATTTTTCTATTTTTGTTTGGCCCAGGGTTATAGGGGAATACGAAAATTTAGGTATGTGACTCATTTGGGTACTAACCAATCAGAGAAGAGTTAGGGTTGAAAGTTAGGGTTGAAAGTTAGGGTTGAAAGTTAGGGTTGAAAGTTAGGGTTGAAAGTTAGGGTTGACACTTAGGATTATTTTTCTATTTTTGTTTGGCCCAGGGTTATAGGGGAATACGAAAATTTAGGTATGTGACTCATTTGGGTACTAACCAATCAGAGAAGAGTTAGGGTTAGCGTTGAAAGTTAGGGTTAGGGTTGACCCTTACGATTATTTTTGTATTTGTGTTTGGTGAAAAAAGAATAGAACATTTTTAGTTATGTGACTCATTTAGGTACTTGGCCAATGAGAGTTAAGTTCTGAACAATTTAGGGAGGGTGTGGTTTGGGGTTGAAAGTGTGGTAAGAAAAAGTGTAAGTGGGTAAGAACGTGAGGGAGGTTGTGGGTAGGTGGGTGAGGGAGGTTTAGGGATGTATGGTGGGTGTGGGTAAGGAGGTTGAAGGTTTTTGAGGGAAGGTGGATGATGAAGAGAGTGGGTAGGTGGTGTTGAAGGTGGATTAGGGAGGGTGAGTAAATGTGTCTGGGAGGGTGAGGATGAAGGTGGGTGAAAAAAGTGTGGGTCAGTTCAGGTATGGGTGAGTGGGCAAGGGTGAGGCTGGGTATTGGTGTGCAGGTAAGGGTGGTGAAGGTGAATTTTAATATGGATGATGAGGGTAGAAGGTGGGTGAGGGAGGTTGGGTGAAGGAGGGTGTGGGAAGGTGATGTTGAAGGTGGGTGAGGGATGGTTAATATGGGTATAGGAGGCTTTGTAGGTAAGGTTGAGGCCAGTAAGGTAGAGTGAACATGGGTGAGGGAGGGTGAAGATTAAGGTGGAAGAGGGAGGGTGTGTTTAAGTGGGGTTAAAGGTTGGTGAATGTAGGTGAGGTAGGGGGATGAGTGAAGGTGTGGGTGAGTGAAGGTGTTGGTGAGGGGGCAATGGTGGGTGGGTGAAGGTGGATGAGTGTGAGGGTGAAGGTGGATGAGGTGGTGGGTGATAGTGAACATGGGTCAAGAGCGGGTGAGGGAGGGCATGGAATCAGTCTGTGAGCCTGCCCTTTCTATTTTGTTGTATATATTCTATTCCCTATCCAATTGACATGTTGCATTTATATGCAGTTAGTCATTCAAAAATTTGAAAACTCTTGCATTCGTTGCATGTTAGCGAGAGGCACCCTTAGAGGTAAAGAGCTAGCTTTTACCTCACTACTAAGTACTTGGACATTGAGGACTAGATCCGTTTTGTACAGAGCGGAGCTTCTCCTCTGCCGTATGCTAGGAGTGAAGAAGCACTACTGTCTATCGTCCGTAAAGGGGTATGCTTTCTTCCCCCAATTTACAGTCGAGCTAGCGCTGCAGATGGGACAGTAGCGAAGAGTTCACTGCCTGACTCTAAAAGGGCACACTCGTGTAAAGGGAGAGAAATCAACTCAAAGCTTTATATCCTGAGAGATAAAAGCAATGCATTGTGTAGGTGTACTCACTTACCTCAACTACTTACCTCCTTGTTAGTATGTCCTTTGTGAACATCATCTTGATAGACGAACTTACCTATTTTCATACTGCAAATAAATTTTACCCAAGATAAGTGAAAAAATATAATGCAATCCCCTTTAGAGCAATGCAGTTGAGGACCCTCTTTCACTGATGGACTAAATAAACAATGCTTAGACTGAGTGAGAGAGGGGTTTGTGAGAGAGAGGGGAGAGTGGTAGTCCTTGAAAGAGAGAGAGAAAGAAAGGACATTTGTGAGAGTAAAATACAGGTGATTTAGAAGGAGCAGGGATGCTAGTCAGGGAGAGTAATAGAGAGCAGGGAGAGAAAGAGAGGGTGTGAGAAAGAAAAAGAGAGAGAGAGAAGTGGAAGAAAGAAATGTGTGTGAGAGCAAGAGACGGGTTGAAGTGAAAGAGATAGAGTGGGAGTAAGAGAGAAAAAAATTGAGAGAAGGGAGAGGGAGAGAGAAGGGAGAGGGAGAGAGAAGAGAGGGAGAGAGAAGGGAGAGAGAGAAAGCAGGGAGAGACAAGTGTGAGAGGAGGGACAGAGAAGGGAGAGGGAGAGAGAAGGGAGAGGGAGAGAAAAGGAAAAGGGAGAGAAAATGAAAAGGGAGAGAGAAGGAAATGGAGATAGAAGGAAAAGGGAGAGAGAAGGAAGAGGGAGAGAGAATGGAGAGACAAGGGAGAGGGAGAGACAAGGAAAGGGAGAGAGAAGGGATAGTGAGAGAAAAGGGAGAGGGAGAGAGATGGAAGTGACAAGGGAGAGAGGAGGGAGAGAGAAGGGAGAGGGAGAGCGAAGGAAAGGAGAGGGGAAAGGAAAAGGGAGAGAATGGAGAGACAAGGAAAAGGGAGAGAGCATGGAAAGTGAGAGAGAAGGAAGAAGGAGAGAGAAGGAAGAGGGAGAGAGATGGGATAGGGAGAGAGAAGGGAGAGAGAAGGCAGAGGGATAGAGAAGGGAGTGAGAAAAGGGAGAGAGAAGGGAGAGAGAAAGAAAAGGGAGAGAGAAGGGAGAGGGAGAGACAAGGAAATGGAAAGATAAGGGATAGGGAGAGAGAAGGGATAGGGAGAGAGAGAAGGGATAGGGAGAGGAAGAAGGGATACGGAGAGAGAGAAGGTAGATGTAGAGAGAAGGGAGATGGAGAGAGAAGGGAGAGGGAGAGAGAAGGGTGAGGGAGAGAAAAGGAAAAGGGAAAGAAAAGGAAAAGGGAGAGAAAAGGAAAAGGGAGAGAAAAGGAAAAGGGAGAGAAAAGGAAAAGGGAGAAAAGGAAAAGAAAAGGGAGAGAAAAGGGAGAGAAAAGGGAGAGAAAAGGGAGAGAAAAGGGAGAGAAAAGGGAGAGAAAAGGGAGAGAAAAGGGAGAGAGAAGGCAAAATGAGAGAGAAGGTAAAGGGAGAGAGAAGGAAAAGGGAGAGAGAAGGAAAGGGAGATAGAAGGAAAAGGGAGAGAGAAGGAAGAGGGAGAGAGAAGGAAGAGGGAGAGAGAATGGAGAGACAAGGGAGAGGGAGAGACAAGGAAAGGGAGAGAGAAGGGATAGGGAGAGAGAAGGGATAGGGAGAGAGAAGGGAGAGGGAGAGAGAAGGGAGAGGGAGAGAGTGATGAGGGAGTGACAAGGAAAAGGGAGAGAGAAGGGAGAGGGAGAGAGAAGGGAGAGGGAGAGAGGAGAGAGAGAAGGGAGAGAGAGAAGGGAGAGGGATAGACAGAGAGAAGGAAGAGGGTGCGAGAGAAGGGAAAGGGAGAGAGAGAGAAGGGAGAGGGGGAGAGAGAGGTAGAGGGAATGATCAGGGAGTTATAAGGGAGAGGGATAGAGAAGGGAGGGGGAGAGAGAGAGAGAAGGGAGTGGAGAGAGAGAGAAGGGAGAGGGAGAGCAAAGGAAAGGGGAGGGGAAAGGAAAAGGGAGAGAATGGAGAGACAAGGAAAAGGGAGAGAGATTGGAAAGGGAGAGAGAAGGAAGAGGGAGAGAGAAGGAAGAGGGAGAGAGAATGGATAGGGAGAGAGAAGGGAGAGAGAAGGCAGAGGGATAGAGAAGGGAGTGAGAAAATGGAGAGAGAAAGAAAAGGGAGAGAGAAGGAAAAGGGAGAGAGAAGGAAAAGGGAGAGAGAAGGAAAGGGAGATAGAAGGAAAAGGGAGAGAGAATGAGAAGGGAGAGAGAATGGAGAGACAAGGAAGAGGGAGAGACAAGGA